>NW_026515637.1:0-218639 GCF_000738915.1 Nematocida ausubeli
AGAATCGATATGGAAGACATAAAGACAGTACATGAGACTTTTGTTGGCGAGAAGCAGGATGTGGTTATTAACCCAAGAGGACCATTGAATCTGCTACGTGGATACATTGGAAACCAGAATGGATACATGTACAACAAGCGGTTTTTTTCTTCTGAAATAGACACAGACTATATACTTTCTAAGAAAGAAATATCTGATGAAAACGAACAAGAGTACAACTTTAAAAGAAAGCCAGTGAATGACAGAGTACACAAAGACATGGACACAAAAACCCCAGAAGGCAGGTATCTTAGCATGTATCACACCCTGCTGATAAAGATGTTTCCGTCTGCAGATGGAGACCTCTCCATTGAGGCAGGAAGGTCAAATGCACTTACAAACTTCCTAAGAGCAGATCATGTTAAAAAGGACACAAAGTACATCCTCGCTGCGCTGCTGCTGCTCTCAGAGGGCGTTGACATTAAAATAGCAGTAGACTACAAAGGAAAGAAAAATAATCTTGTCATAAAAAGTAAGACGTGCAAGAAAAAAGTATTTGTAAATGTAGAAATGCATACTGCAGGTATAGACCCAGTTACTAATGAGCACAGTGAAAACATCTACCAAAGTGAGGCGGCTGGAATTGTTAAGTTCTATATGCAGTGCAAAGACAATTCATTGCTAAAGAAAGGAGGTGAGTTTGCAATGCCAGCCACAAAAGAAGAGTTTGAAAGTGGAAAGTTTCTGAATAATGCAGCCTTCCTTATACAGACATACATCTACGAGTTCATTGACACAGCAGAAGACTACAAAAACTTTGTAGAAGCAGCGCATGAACTACTGGTTGACCAAGTAACTGAAAAGGAGAACCCGGAGCAGACGAAGAAGAAGGGTAAAAAGGGCAGAATATTTGATGAGCTTTTCGTTGCAAAAGAAGAACTTAGTGAAAATATAAAGTACATTGAAAAATTCTATAGCTTTATAAAAGTTAAAAATGAAAATACTAATTTTCCCTTCTACAGTGATAGTCAGCTGCCGAAGTATACTAGAGTGCCGCGTTGTAAACTAGACAAGTCGGGCTTTGAGAAGAACCAAGCCTTATACTATAGCAACTGCGTAGAGACAGCTCTGCTTGGGCTGTTCTGCTGCCTGGCATATAATCCAGAAACCGGAGAGTATGAGACAGACCACATGGGAGAGGGAGTAAGTGATGAGTTGAGAGACTTCTTTGGAGACTATCCTAAGCCAACAGAAATCACAAACTTTGAAATGCACAAACAATGGAGTAAAGTTGTTGCTTGCTTAAAGAATGAAAAGATTGACTACATGCAGATTAAAAATGAACTTTTCCCTGGGGTTGGAAATATATTTCTGGTAATTGCAGAAATAACAGGCCAGAAAGCAGATATATTAGAGCTAGTTGAATGTATAGAGAATGAATGCAGAACAGGAGAATTAGATAATAAGCAAAAGGAATACATATCAAATAAGATAGAATCGATTGTTAAGGCTTTGTCAAAGAATAAGAATGTGAGAGTAGAGTGCAAACAAATGAGACTTAAGACAAGACCAAATGGAAAGGCAGATATTTTCGCTGAGATTAACATTATTTATACTTTCGGTAAAGCATATAATGGAATTTCTTTGGATATAATACAAGAACATGCAAATCTTGTTCTTCTTCCATCTTCAAATACTAGCTCTGCATATATTAAAAAAAAGTATGAAGAAGTAAAAAATATTTACAGCGGTATAAACTGCTATATAGGATACATTGCGGATCAGTACATTAGTGCAGAGTTAGATGTTTTAAGTTGTAGTGATTATGATCTCCGTGTAAAATTTGCGGACAAAATATTCCAGGCTATACCGGAAGGACCCGAATGCATATCTAAAATATCCGTATTAGGAAAGCTTGTTTCCTATCATGTTAAAGGCACTATTATAATGGATTTTATAATCTCTACCATAGATAAGGAAGTGGGCCCAACAAACCCTCTAACACGGTTTACTGCAAACATTTTAGGAAGTGTTCCGCTCAATGATTATGTATCAAGACGTTTAATGATGCTGCTCTTCCCATTTCACGCAAGCTGGCAGAAATTCTATCCAAGGCTTGGATTTAAGCCATCAGAGCCTATCCCCAAAGAAGATGCTATTTGGATTCGTCTATCAGAACTAAAAGAATGGTTATGCGATACTATAATAAGGCATTTTTCAGAGCCTGCAGCATCAAAAGCCATATGCAACTATCTTAGAGCAACTGTGAATAACCCAAGGATGATCGATGTAAGTGTAGAATTTATAACCCGACCGGTTCTAATTCATCGTATCATGTCTAATGCGATGATAGAAGACTTGGTGGAAATTCAATCCAATATCGAAGAATATATGAAAGAACACATGAAAGACTACAATTTAAACTATGTGTATATTATCTGGTTTATCCATGTATGCTCAGATGATTCTAGGTTCTCATTAGAATCTGCTAAGACAGTTTATGACTTTATAGTCTTTGATGATTATCCAAGCCCATTTAAGTTTAAAAAAGAAATGTCAGGACCCGCGGAATACTTTGAAAAATCTCTAAGTACTTTAGAAGAAAATAAAACACTTTTCTGCTCGGAGGATGACAGAAAAAGTATGGAAAAGTACGATGCTATGTTAGAATACTTCTCGGAATTCTGTTGGTTGCACAAGAAATCTAAACACTTACCCTGCACTATAAGTTGATTTTGGCCATTGACCTCCGGGGATTTTCCTGCAGAAAAGCACGCTACAAGGGGATATACTTGCTTACGCGACACATAATAGTGATCTATGTTTGTGTAACACAAAGTCTTACATTACAATCTGATGTGATAATATTGTTTTGTTGTGTAAACCAACTTTAGTAAGTATCCACTTTACAAACCGTATAGACAATGAGAAATAAATTATATCCAAGTTTAGTATGACTAAGTCTAATATTTCAAAGAGGAAAACTCAGCTAAAAACATAGCATGTTGCATGAAGCATTATTGAATAAAACATTTTTAATTTAAATTTAGCGTAATAAAGGAAAGTATCTTATAGTTATTAGTCTACAGTGAAGTCTTGGAAAGAAAAGACAAATATCTATCGACGCAGCTGGCCCAGTAAAAGGCCTTACGCCCCAAAGGAAGAGAAATCTGTAGTATGCAAATAGTATTCTATCGAAGGGCAAACACACTAGTCAAGATAAACCCACAGCACGAGCAGCAGCTGGGGATACTCTCAAGACATCAATAAATGTTCTCTGCTATAAAGAATATTTTCTTATTTAGTTGCTATTCACGCAGCACAGTGCCTTCTTTACTATAATCCACTGTTATTCGGGCTATATTCTTTCATTTCTTCGTATTTGTCTACTTTCTCCTTTTCCTCTCTTTCTATGTCTTCTTGTTTTTTATTCTCTTATACATTGGAAAATAAAGTGTATATTTCTTTTAGTAGAGTAGTTTATTTTACGTAGGTATAAAAAGAGAAATAAAGCATGAGAGGCAGGGAAAAGAAGAAAAGTTGCACATTTCAGAGAACCACCGCTCGTCAGACACAAGGAGAGAAGAAAGAGAGAAACAGAAAGAGTAACACACTAAAGGCAAATAGAGAACGAAACAAGTATTTATTGATAGTTATACATACACTCTCTTATAGACAGCAGATTAGTCTGTATTATGCACTATAGAGCTATATAGAGGCACTTTATCTACACGGTCATCGCATTATACAAACGCATATAACAAAAGCAGATCTTTTAAACATCCTCTGGACACATTCTGAGTTGGGCTGAATTTTATTTTTATTTTTCCTCTGGTTATGCACATATTGAAGAAATAGGCTGCTAGTATATGGGCACTTCACTCGCATACAATCACTCAGCTCTCTTATTTAGACTGTTTTAGTGCGCACAAACTTTGGCTATATCAGAGTACCCAGCTAACATAGCAGGGTTTCGGGGTTTTCAGTATACTGCACTTAACATCGCTAAATAGCGTAGATAGATTAAAAATAATCTCTCTGTATTCCTTTTGCTCCTCTTCGGATATGCAGATGCATATATACTCATTTGTTTTTGCTACTAGTCTAGAAATCGCACTACTCTCCCAAATATAGGCATAGTTTTGCAGATTAAGGTTGCTGGCTGTATATCCCATTGCAGGTGTACTTTTTGTCACCTCTATCACCGGGGCTTCAAACTCTTCTTCTGCAGCCCGCGCTTATTCTGCCTCTGCTTGCCTTACTTTGTACAGTAAATTTGTCTTGGTATCTATGAGGCTTAAATATTCTAAAAGCGCTTTCATCCCAATCAAGTACGTTCTCCCGAAGTAGATCACTGCCAATAGATACACCAGGTAGCACTGCTTTGAGTCATGTTTGTTCTTTTCTGCAGCTGCCATCTCTGCCTCATGTTTCTTCAACATACTTTCTGCATACTTTATCTTTTTTAAATAGCAATCTATTTCTAAATCCAGCCCATTAATTTCCTTCATTTCGAGCTTGTATTTTATGTCTCTTTCTTCTGGTATTCGGCAGGCACTCTTGCTGTAAGACTCGTTCATTAGAGCTCTATTGTGGGCGTCAGAATGGATTTCTTCCTAGATTTTGGCTATGTGATTCTTCTTCACGCTAACATCAAATGCTTCTTTATCCACTGCAATAAAAGCCTTTACACCTGCACCTGCTACGCCATCTGAACTTGCTAGTCTGTCTATTATATTTTTTTCCATGCTAGAGCACTCCCACACATTTTTGGTATCGGGTATGCTTGTCATGCCATCTGTTTTTCCAGACTCATCCACCCCTATAATATCCTTTTCTTTGGTTTTCTCTTTCCTTTCCTCCAATGCAATGTCTTCAGGTGCATCTTTCCGATGCGGATTAGACTTCTCTTTACTTACTGCCTTGTGGCATATCTTTACTGCAGTGAGTGCGCTAGAAGGCATGCAAACTTTCAATGCTACTGCACCTACCAGCAGAATAGACAAAACCGTTGTTATACAGAGAATGCATAGCATTGATGCAGCAATTGAAAAAACAACTGTTTGACAGAAAACAGACGCTTGCATGTGATCTAGATTATATTGGATCATGTCTTCTGCAAACTTCTCTACCATTCTCTTTATTTTATTTTTCGCACTAATACATACTTACTTGAAGATCATTTTTATTTTTATATTAATACTCTTCTCTTCTCATATACACACTTACTTATTAGCATGCGCAAGCATGTAATATGATTCAAATTATATCTTTATAACATTCTTCTGCAGCGCGCATTGCCTTATTTGCCTCGTTTACCACACGCTGCTGCTCTTCACACGCGCTTTCAGCTGCATCATATGATCTATATGCCTGCTCTTTTTCTACTACCTTGGACATAAATTTCTCGTGCATGGCATGCATATTAGCTGCAATATTAATAGCTTCCGCTGTAAGTTTCATCCGAGCTATATATAACCCGAACCCGATAATATTTATTCCCATCAAATCTTTATATATCTGGAATGGGTTAAATGACATAAAACCTATGGCTTCCGCCACATTGTCCAACAAGCCGTTTTCATATTCTTTTTTCTTCTGAATAAATAAATCATCTCTTTCATGCATTTTTTTAAGTATTTCTGAAAAGCATTGTATGATAAGAGTAGTTCTTCTCTCTGCTTTTACTTCTAGTAAATTGTATTCCATAATGTTTTTTCTTGTGAAGGATGCACTCTTTTCTATTTCTTTCATGGAATCAGTGAATATTTCGTAGAAAAACTCACTTGCCCTTTTATCTGACTCTAGTACATCTATTTCATCATTCAGGGCACAAATCCTTTTTATCAGTTTATTTTTCTTAGAGATTGTGTTATCTGCTGGTTTTAGATCGGAAGGGGCACCATAGTGGTAATTAATTTTCTCAGTTATAGGGTTTATTTCCTTGATCTTTTTATTAAATATAGTCGTATGTTTACCATATTTTTTTTTAGAATCCTCTAATTCCCTACTCTTTGTTTTAAAGACATCTCTTGCCAGCTTTACAGCATCTTTCATCTCTGCCAGCCTTTTCATCTCTGCCCGCCATACCGGCCTTTCCATCTCTGCCAGCCTTTTCATCTCCATCAGCCTTACCTGCCTTTCCATCTCTATCTGCCTTTCCATCTCTATCTGCCTTTCCACCTCTACCTGCCTTTTCATCTTCATCAGTATTTCCATCTCTAGTGTGTCTGCTTCAATGGCAGCATTCACTTCCTTTTTAGCTAGCTCTTCCTCCTTTTTTTCAAACACTAGATTAGAGCTGTTTTTTTTATCCATTGCATACTCAGCCAGTTCGCCTGCGCTATTACTACGCTCTAAGTGTCTACCTTCTGGCACATCTAGCGCAGAAATACTGCTCTCCTTCTTTTCAGCTATACTTTTTGTGTCTACCATGCCTTCCAATGTGCATAATTCTTTCTGCTTATTTGGGTTTGCATTCTCTGTGTGTGCAGCAGCACTCTTTGTATTGCTTATACTACAGAGTGGACTGGTTACGGTTTTTTTAGCATCTTGTTCTGCTACAACCTGTTCTCCTGCTTTCAGCTGCGCATTGTTAAACACAAAGCCTGTTTTCTCTTCTTTTGAGCACTCTAGTGTGTCAGACGGCTTTGCACTCAATTCAGATACATCTGCGGCCCTCAGATACAGCTTGATTATACCTATGACAGCCAGAAGCATATACTTTACTCTTTGTCTTTGTCCTTTGCTCATTTCTATTTTTAGATATTATTCGCATTAATATTCTATAGTTGAAAATCATTTATATCTTTATTTTAATAATTCTACTGCGCATATAGTCTAGTGAAGAATTGACAATAGAGCAGTATGCAATTGAACTAGCTGGGCCACAATCATTAATACATAAATTCTAAATAACTTTATTTGAAGCTTCTTTTGCACTAACAAGCCATTCCAAGCCTTAGCCGGTTAATTCGGGCATTAATCTAAATCTGTCCATATTATTCTGAACACAATACGTCTTTATCTTTTTAGGCACTTTATTTATATTGGGAGCGGCCCGAATGCACAGAAAAGGCTAGCTAGTGTGCCTCTCACAAACATCAACTGAGTTTTTTTTTCTGCTTCTTGCACAGTTTGAACAGTTTGGGATGTATAGCCAGCAGTGGTTACACTATGCAATATAATCTTGGCAAATACAGACTTTTCAGTAGTATTTAGCCCTTTGACAAGATGCTCTAATTCCGGGTTACACTTGTTTTCCGGGAAATCTCTTTGTAGACTAGCCACTATTTTGGCTATTATGCCAGCATATGTTTCTTGGGATACAAATTCTGTGCTATTTGCCCATTCTAATGCCTTTTCTATTGTGTTTGTAAAACAGGATGCATTTCTGTATGGATACCCATCTATGGCTATGTTCGGATAGTATGTATCTTCTAAGGTGTGGCTGAGCAGCACAAGCACTGCGTTTATGTCATCACTAGTTGCGAAGAGAACACCGCCCATCGCGTTATTTACTAGATGCACGAGAGGATGGCTTCTGCCAAGGTTTTTGTCTACTATATGCAGAAGAAGAGCCCATATAATGTCTCTTTTATAAAGCCTGCTATGCGCTGCTGGGCCAAGCAGGAGAGCATCCACAGGCCTGCATTGCTTTCCACAGAAGAGTGCATCCTGCAGCATTTTATTTGGCTTGGGCTGGCTTCTACTATTTGGCTCACATGTACACATCTCCACCTCTCTATCTATGTGAAATCTAAGCATCTCTGCAATAAATGTCTTTTTCTTGATTCTTGACAGCTTTGCCTCTTCCAATGCACAGCCTGTGCTATGCAGCCTAGAGCCTGTTTCCCATCCCAGCCCTACTACTTTATCAGCACAATACTTGGGGTAGACATTAAATTCATACGAGCAGGTGTTGGCTAAATGTGCATCCTTTTCCTGTGCATCATCAAGAGTGTACGATATTTTTATTTTCCCAAACAGATCGCTGTATCCACCTTTAAGAGTCTCTTTATACTCGATCTCTGCATCCGCATTAATGTCCTCTTTTTTTATGGCAATTTTATTAATTATTTCAGTCAAGTATTTGCTTATGTCGCTTTTTAGTGCAACTGCCAGGGTTTTCTCTTTGTTAACATAATCAAAAAACAATGCATTGAGCTCCTCTTTTTTTCTTTCTTTTATCACACCCTTTAGACTCTTTATTTCTAGCTTTATGCTAGGCGCCAGTCCTTTGCCAGCACATTTTAGCCTCCACTCAAACAGCTTCTTCTTAGATAGCTCTTTTTCGTCTATTAACTGCCTTATCTCCTGCTCTATCTGATCTTTCTGTTTCTTGTCAATGGAGACATCGTTTGTAAGCTCTGAGTGAAGCCTTTCAGCTGCGCGAATCTTGTGTTTATTATCCATACACTCGAGCTTTTCTCTAAACTCATCTATCTTTTTTGCATCACCCACCCCCGTTATCTCTTTAATGACATACAGCATGTTTATTATCCCGGGTGCAAGCTGTTTTCTGCCCTTTTGCAGATATCGTATGTTCCAATTGGATAGGCCTCCTATTACTTTGTTCCAGTCATCATGCATGCTTTTTGAGATTGCTCCATCCATGTATTTGTGTATCTTGAAAAAGCTTTTCAGCTCCTCGGAGACGGACTCTATGTGGTCAACTGTGTACATACTTTCCTCACAGTTGTATAAAGCCCAGCAGAACAGGCCTAGCAGAGCTGTCTCGCCGTAGTCAGCACCCCCCATTGTAGACGCTAAGTCGCTGGTAGCAGAAGGACACGCTTCGTTTGGAGTGCATGCATCTAGACTCTCTCTGTTTTTTTGAACAGAAAAAGCATCTACAATAGGCTCCAAGTGCAGTAGACTCTCTTGGTGATGCAATATGTGGTTATATATTGATTTCCGCGCAACGTCTATGTATTCCATCCCAACCGAAATCTGCTCTAAGGGCACAAAGTGTCTGCCAAACACGCGCTTTGCTGCTCTGGGCAGTTCATACCCGGCTTGACTCACCTGGATATTTTCTGCTCTGCCTTCTTTCCATTCTACATATTTATTTTCTAAATAGTTTTTAACCCGATATAGCCAGAGTTCTCTCGGAGCTTCTTTTTCCTGCGCCATATACTCACACAGCAGATCATAGACGGCCTTAATAAAAAGAACTGTCTGGTCTTCATTCTCCATGCAGTGGTACACATATGTTTGTATAAGAAAGCCTGGGCTGTTCATGAACTTGCCTTTTTTAAACTCTTTGTATGACTTTGGCTCTGAAGTGTATCCCTTTTTTTTAAGAACTGAATTTTCTCGGTTTTCTATAAAAAACCTTACCACACTTGCAACTGCAGGCCTTTCAAGCTTAATATTTTTTCCTGATGCACTAGAGTCCTCCTCTCTGGTAATCATCTCATCTGAATCCTCTATTTTAGTGCTCACTCTGAAGTGCTCTCCTTCATCTGCCTTCTTCAGAACTAGCTCTGTTCCGTTCTGACTCTCATTAATTGCCAGTGGTACATCTATCCCCTCTGCAAGCAGCAGCAACGAAGCAAGTATTTTATACTTGTACTTCTCTACAGAAGTACTATTAATAAAAGAAAAAAAAGAGTCCTCTCTGTCTGACCATATGGACACATACCCGTGCATAGAGGGGAACAGCTCAAGAAGCGTGGTAAAATACTCTTTCGTATACTTGAGCAAGCTGCCTTTATATGCAAGGTCACTATCATCGTGCACTCTGTCCAGCCTGTAATCTCGAGTTTGCGCGATTTCAATCTTTCCCTTTGCATTCTTTTTAACTGCTATTGAGTGCTCTATCTTTATCTCGGGGGATAGAAATCTCTTGTTGTGCATAACCCGAATGCTATCTGCTATTCTTCCTCGCAGTGGGCTTAGTGCGCTGTCTGGGCCTATTACTAATGTTTTTTCTTTTCCTTTGTCCATAAAAGTAAACTCTCTCTTTTGAATGCTCATTAGCTCTTTGTTTGTTCTCACTCTGCCCCACACTTGGCATAGCATGGCTAGCTGAATCAACACACATACTGCTGCGCACCATAAGCCCTCTCTTTTATCTTTTATCTTTGTCCTCTGGGCACTTAACTCTTTTGATAATACTCTTTTGCTTCTGAATATTGTACCTAACTTCATATCTTATCTAAAAATTAAAATATTTATGGCTTTGGATACTGTAGTGTTCCTTTCTTTCTTAATCGTGCAAGTTCTTCTCCCCCGCAATGTAAATAGATTCTGGCTATTTCGGGCTGGGGTGAGCAGAGCACAAACACACTGCAAGAGACTCTGCATATGAAGAAAACGCTACATTATGGCCTAGACTCTTGAGCTTGTTCATTTAAGGTTAAATAATTAAGCATCTATCAATAAGATCAAAGGTCATTTTCTGCAATTTTCTCTAGATCGATATAATCCATGCACTGAGAGTCTATAAACAAAAGACAAAAAAACGTGCTAGTTTAATATATCTAACTCAGATGCTTCAAGGCCTGGCATGCACTCAATATTTCTGATAACTGTATGAGGCAGAATGTTCTTGATGAAGTCGCCATGCCATTAGAATAAATAATCTGAGTTTCGTAAGGTGGGGTTGCTAGAGCAGATATTGCACAGAAGCGTCTGATAAGCGCAGTTTCTAAAGAATAGCGCATTCTGTGCAGTGTATAGCCTGCAAATACATTTAGTTCTTATTCATTCCTGTGTGTCTTTTTCACCTTGCTCTAATGCATTTTCTATTTTTATTCTCCTATATATTGGAAAATAAAGTATAAATATAGCATAATGAAGAAGTTTATTTAGTAGAATACATAGAGAAAATAAAACTCAGAAGAAAAAAATTAGCATACAGTAGAGAACTGTTATTCGCCAGATACAAAGGAAAAAAAAAGAAAACAAAGACACCTGCAGTACCTAAGAGTACACATTCCCCAGATACTTCTATATTGGCTGTTCACTTATCTACCACATTGCACACAGTTCTCTGTGCTCCATGCCTGGTATGGTATTTGCACACGTTTCTTCTGCATAGCAATTAGGTTATATAGTTCTTTAAACATGCAATGACCAGCTGTTATAACAGCATCTGCTTCTGCACGATATATGCACTGTTGTATGCACATCCTGTACTATAAGGTATTTTCTATACGTATAGCCTGCGCAGTTTAGCCCTAAAAACATAATCTGAAAGTATAAAAACCATGTTTATTTAGATATCCATCTAGTGCTTCTTAATTTTTATTCTATGGATTGATCCATTTCTAATTTGGGTTCGGAACCCTCCATATCTTCTTCTAAAGTATTTGGGTTGGAACAATCCATAACTCCCTTTTCTTCTTCTTCTCTTTCATAAACCTCTTCTAGTTTTGTTACGTAGGCATCCCAAATAACTCTAAATAACATCTCTTTATCACTTGATACACCTAAATCACCATGCATACTGTCCAGAACCTCTAAAGTCTTTTCTAAATATTTCGAATCTCCTATTTCCGGGATGGTTATATTCTTTTGCTTGGTGTCAATTGAGTTAAAGCATTCTTTTATAATCTCTGAGTACCCTTCCATTTGGCATGCAAGGCAAATCCACGTAACCCATAGCTGAGTAATCTCCGCTTCACATGCCTTAAAGCAGTCTTTTTTTGATTCTAACATACTCGCAATTCTATGCATATTACTGCAGCTCTTGCCATTTTCTGTTATTAGCGCTATTAGACAGTTTTTCTCCTCTGTGGACAGCCATCTAAAAGAAAAAGGAAGATTAAACACCCCTGAATCTGTTTTTAGAGAAACTATTCGCTCTATCCATTTCATGAGAATATCTGGTGACTGCCGGCTAAGCACATGCTGAAGAGCCCGCGGGGTTTCCTTAGTTGAGTATGTATGCTTGCGCATGCTCTCCGTATTTAGGTCTATGCTAGGATAGTACTCATTGTACTCTTTACTATACCGAAGAATTGGAAGGAAGTTTTTTTTAACATTCATGTCAAGCAAATCCATGCTTCCAACAACATTTGAGATAAAGCGCACAATAGAGCTGTCAGCACCCATGTTTTTCTCAAATATATGCATTACAACGCACGACACAATCTCTTTTTTCTGCTCTATCTCGTCTATTTTCCCGAATAAAAAGATTCCTTCAATTCCCCGGAACATATCCCTTCCCACCTGCTGTATAGCTGCAATTTGAGAAGACATCACGCTTTCTTTGAGACTTCTTACCATCTGCTCTGCATAGTAAATAGCCATACAGCTGGTGAAGGTTTCTTCCCGGGCAAGAGTTTCTTTTATCTGCAAAATAGTGTTTTCTATACTTGCTATATCTTCTGGTGTCATCTGATCTTTTTCCTGCGGAGGATATGCCACTTCAGCATGCTTGGGCTCTACAGATATGCAAATTGCCTCTGTCTCTTTGTTACAGCTGTAATTTAGTGTTATGTTTCCGTATAGATATTCTCTTTTCTCTAAGCCCTTTATCGCATTTTGTTTTAATGGAGACTCAATATCAATAGTTATGCCTTTCATGCTGTCTTCTTTTAAGAGTGATCTAAATAGACTATTTGCATATTTTTCAACACTTTTATAGATATTGAGTATGTTTTTGCCTTTTTTGAATTTGGATACAATATCGTCTAGTTCCTTCATCTTATCAGAGCTCTGATTTGTAATCTCTGCAATCACATAGAGGATGTTAAAGATGCACGCCTCAAGTTCATTTTTGTTTTTCTTAACGTACACAATTTTCTCGTTTTGTAGACATGCTACCACACGATTCCAGTCATTGTGCACGTACTGAGAGCCAGATCCAAACATGTCGCTGTAGTCACTGAAAAAGACATTTAGCCTATCTGATGCAGATGGCATGTGTTCGGTTGTGTATCCCTGTCTCTTTGGATCATATGCAAAGCAGCAGAAAAGAGTAAGTATAGCGTTCTCCACACAGTCAGTGAATGTGCCCTTTTGTTTTTTAGCAAACTCAGATGATTCTATATAGAAAGGCACGTTGGACTTCTCTTGTGGCAGATCCTCTTTGGTTGAAAAAGGAAGAAGGCCCAGGCGGTGGGTGGCCACTTGTATTTTCTTCACAGCTTGCACATATTTCAGGCTTTCCAAATGACCGTCTGCAGGCACAAAGCACTTTTTAAGAACCAGATCTGCCTTTTCTTTCGAATTCGCAGAGTTGCTGCTGCTCTGGATCTGCAAAGACAGCAAATCATACACCTTTTGAGCGAGCGCGCATATTTGCTGCGGTGTTCCTATATACTCAAATATGTAGCACTGGATAAGCCATCTCGCGTTATTTAGAAACGCGCCCTGCATAAAGTTTTCAAAGCTTGTGGGCTCTGCATACTCGCCATCCTCTCTCTGTATGCTTGGACATTCCCTGCTGTTTATAAAAAACTGAATGACTTCTATAGCTTCGTTCTGATAGAATTTTTCTTCAGTCTCTTCCATGTTTTTATTAACCGTAGTGCATAGAACACGAGTGTTTAGTGAAAAGTCCATTTTACTGCCTGCTGTGTTTTTCAGAATGAGCTTCTTCGTTTTCTTCCCTCCCTCAAAGTAAAGCGGAATGTTGACTCCCTCACTGAGAAGGAGCAGCGCAGCAAGAATTGTGTCTGCATGCTCGGACACCTCACTGCTTCTCAGAAACGTGATAAATGCACGGTTTACAGAAGTAAAAATAGACAGAATGTTACTTTGGGACGGAAACATTTCAATCAGCGCAGAGTGGTAGCCCTTGATGTACGCTGAGGGGTTTTCATATGGCGCATCCATGTGGCTGTTTCTTTTGTTTTCTGCTACTCCTTGACCTTCTTCAGTGGCCAGGCTATAGCTTATCTTTATTTCGGGCGAGAAAAACCGCTTGTTATGCAGGAACCCGCCTTCTTTGCTGATGTATGGCCGTAGCAGGCTGAGTGGGCCTTCTGGGTTAATAACCATCTTTTTTTTGTCAATAGTGTCTATATTATGCTTGTGCAGATCTTCTATTCCATCCAGCCCTATGCGAGCGTATACTTGCTGTACCGCAAGTAGCTGAACAAGGAAGTATATGGCTTTGGCAATACAATCCGAGTATTTGATCTTTTGATTTTTTCTACTACACCTTTGCATTCTTTAATTTACTGGCATATGCAATTATTTTATAGTTATTTTTTACTATTGGTTCAATTTTTATGGATCAATTATAACGAATATTTATGCAAATGCATCCAAAATGATTTGTCTGTATTAACCCCTTAACAGAACTAAAGCGCTTCTATTAGGGGTAAAAAGCAGTTCTACAGCACGCTCATTTGTGTGCATCAGAAGAGTAATATGGCCGTTATTATGCAATAAGGTTCTTCGCATGCATTCTTTTGGATAGAGAGAGGTATGCTGTATGCACATAAATATCTTTATGAAATAAGAGCGCTGGCGGATTCTCCTGACTAGCCTAGTACACTATAAGCATATTATGGGAATTTGGACTCTTTTTGCGCTGATATTCCAGATGTATGCTGATGCTTTATGTGCTGCATGTGTTCTTGGAATTTCTATTTTTATTATGCATGTTGAAAAAAGTATAGACACTGCTACAGCAGGAATTACTTTGGCAAGGCACACGAAAATAAAAAGAGAATAGTGTTTACTTATATTAGGAATGATTGGAATAAAGGCAATTCATGAGGGTGTATATAGCGCTCTCGTGTTAGGTAGCCTGCAGTAGATATTAGAATAGAACCCGAATTATTTATATTTTTCCAAATGTACAAAATAATAGTGTGTTTTCATATATTGATTTATTGTATATAGCCCGAAGTTTTAAGCTAAGCTATATGCTTTATTGGTTCTTAATTATCTTTAGGTTCAGTGCCAGCACTAGTTAGCACTATGAAAAAATGTGTTTGTGCTGTAAACCACACAGCACACTAAGATACATGCTTTCCACTATAGTGCTATATAGAACTAGTGCAATGCAGATTTTTCTATCGAATAAAGATCAAATGTCCGCATTTTGCAAACTTATTCAGGTTCTATCATGTCTTCAGCAAGAAATAAATGGCATGCTCTGCCTTTCTGCATAGCCACTTTTTAAGCACAGGCTATTTATTTTTACTTTTTTCTGAGGTTTCTATTTCTTTCATAGCCTTCGCAACAAGAATATAGCTTTCCAGCTTATTGTGCTCATCACAAAATCCAGTAGAAGTCTTTTCAGATGTTTTTTGCGCTGTACAATTTTCCCAGGAACAGCGTACATTATTTGCAGCTGCAATTGCGTTTTTTATACGCTCTAGATATTTTTTATTGTTTCCTTTAAAGGGATTGACATCTTTATCCACATCCATATATAACTTGGGCTTTTCCTGAAATTCACTAGTGGTAGGAATGCTTTCTAAATTTTCATAGCTAATTTCTGCACATTCAGGAAGCGAGAGGGATTCAGGCGTATGAGGGCTTAGACAAGGCTCTTGCGTGGTTTCCAAACTAGAGGAATCGCATTCGTTGGTGTTTATCGGCACTTCTTTCTGTATATTTTGCTTTGCATTGTTGCAAGGCTCTTGTTTCTCTAAATCCTTTATGGGTTCAGAATTTTCTTTAGAAATGTTTAAGCCACTGTTTTTTAAAACAGGTTCTTCCATTTCTTCACAAAAAACATCCTGTGCAGCTTTCAACTCTTCTTTATTTTCTTTGTATGCATCTACTGCGCGTGTTACTGGTTTAAAAGGATTTTGGATTTTTTTAGTCTTTTCCATATCTTGTAGCGCATTGTTTATCTCATCCATCCATTCCTCCAAGTCATCTATATGCTTTTCAGAATGTTCTGTATAATTATTGGCGCAAATGTGTTGTGTATTTTTATTAAAATACAGCCGCAAGGAAGACACCCTTTTGGGTACAGCTGGAGCATTTTCTTCGCTGTTAGGGCTTAGCACTTGCTTGCTATCTATACTCATAGTTTGGGAGTTCTGGGGACTTATGACAGGCAGCCGATTTTGCCTGCTTGCAGGGTCTGGATTCTGGATGGAACTGTTTATAGATGTTTGGGAGTTGTTATCTAAAATATGACTGGCCTGTACTTGGCAGAGGTAGGCAAACACTAGAAGGCTTACTACTTTTACAAAACTTTTGGTTAATTTTCCTATCATCTTGTTTGCTGTTTTGAAAAGAAAACTTAGTATATTTTAATATATTCTGTATGTATGTACAGAAAGTTTAATTGTTTTATTGATCTTTCTTATTTGTTTTCACTATATAATATATTAAATTTTAAACAAACTTAACATGATTAAATACTAGACAGTCTGTCAAATAGCATTCATAACATACTTTAAAAAACATGTAAAGCATTTTCTGCTTAGCAATGAAGACACAGAGAGATTGGCTTTTTGCGCGCTGAAAACAAGCTTCAGCTTAAAAATCCAGCTAAATAAAGTCTAGTACGCCAAGATAACTTATAGAGCTATGCAAGATTTTCTTTATTTTTCACATTAAGGCATCCAAAGCCAAGAAATATTGCATATTATTATTCTATGATAAAACTCTTAAAGGCCCTACAAAGTTTATGCAAAAAATAGTAAGATAGAGAATTCTAGAAACATAAAAGTATAGGTATCTATATCAGCGCATGTTTCTACCCAGCAGTCAAAGAAACAAAGTTGTTATGGCCTTCTTGATAGGAATAGCATGGAAATTGTCCAGCTGCTTTTCGTGGGTTATTCGGGTTATATTGGGATATGGCTGCCAGGCCAACCCTCTCTTCCAGCGCTTCTTTCGATAAATACTCCTTGTAAAAACATGTGTTTCTGGAGCGCATGGGCTATCATCCATTACCACGCATCCTACCTGTTGTAGTGGATATAATGAGAGATTGCTGCTGCTTTCCAGCTAGTTTTAAAATATGCAATCTTAGATTGGCTTAGTAAATTCAAGCCTGCAGTACTGTAAGAATTTACTTTGTTTATGCCCTGCCCAGCATTCATGGCATTGCTAAAACCAGGTGTTTCCACCCAAAGATTAGTCTACTGGCTATGCTGTAGTGAATAACTGAAACCTAAGTTATTTAGAAAAATTTATTTTTACTAAGTATTAAAGTTTGAAATAACATCCTGTAAGAAACTAACGCTTCCATTGATCCAAACAATGAAAATTCTGGATAGCTCATACATATATGCATTCTGATTGTATAGAAGCGAAAGCATGCTACTGTCATTTTACATTTTCTCTATCCTACTGCCTGCTTAACGCTTACCCTCAAGTCTATCTTTTAGTTCTTTTATTAACATATGTAGCATATCTTCTTCTTTATCTACTTCTTTTTTCGTAGTAGCTTCAGTATACATATATAAAAATAAGGGCGGGTCATCATCCACAAGCATATTATTTAGTCGGGCTATATATGTTTTCAGATAGTCGCATCTCTCCTTGATATAATCCATGCAAGTTTCTATATATCTTATGTGGTTTTCGTATGCTTTGATAGTGTATTCATTCGAAGAATATAATCCTGAGTTATCTATTGCGCGCGCAGCATCTTTTTCTTTTATAAGAATCGCTATGTTTGTTTTAGACTTTAAACTATCCATATAACTTAGATCTAGTTCTGCTATATTTTTGTCATAAGTTGCTATGGCTTTAATATAGTTGAGGTAATCTTTATATGATGGATGATCTTTATATAAAATATCCACTGTTATTTTGTTATTTTTAATCATGTTCATGTGATCTATTTCTATATTATTTCTGGCCTTACATATATTATCTATTTTAGAAGATATAATTAGAAACTTATTACTAGTAGCCGGGTTATTACAATTTTTTTCTTCGCGCCGATAACTAAGTTCTTGTTCCATCCAATGGTTGTAAATCCCGTCTACTGCTGCTTTGTGTTCTTTAATGTAATTTGAATGCTCTAGTTTGTTTTTTTCAATCAATTCATGTAGCTTTCGGGTTATATCATGCATTTTTATATTGTTATCTTTTAATTTTTTTACACACCAACTTAATTTAAGGAGCTTTTCTTTTTTATTACTATAAATAGCCCATTTTTCCTCTACGATCTGTTTGAAACCTTGAATCATTACATAGTCTTTTTTCATGCCTTTTGCAAGTGCATCTGCACATTTATCATACTGTCCCCTCACAGAAGCTATATCATTTTTGACTTTCTCGTATTTAGAATCCGAATTTCTTAACATAATCGGGATATCCACATCATTTCTATAGGCTGTGATTGCTTTTGTATTTTCCTGTGTGTATTTTACATACACAGGGTCCCATTTAAAGTCTCGCTTACTTTCTATTTCTTGAAGCTTCTGCATTTGAAAGATAATTGATCTTATCTCGTTTACTTCTTTTTTATATAAACCCTGCCGGTTCAGTATAGAATCAGCGTATATTCTGAATTCTTCCATATCCTTAATTATATCTTGGTGTTTTTTCAAAATTCTTTTAACATGAAAAGTCATGGCGGCAAGATAATTCGACTTAAATTTTTCTACTAACCATGTTCTATGTGTTTTTTCCATTTTTTCAGAAAGTTTTTTACTTTTCTCCAAGGCTAACTCATATAGGATAGATTCTCTCTGTATTACAAGGCTTGCGTACTCTATTTTCTTATTATTCAATTCCATATATGCATCAACCATTTGTATGATCTCGTCGTAGAATTCTAATTTCTCGGTCTTTAAATCATACACTATGTTCTCTTGGCTGCTACATATTTTTTCACTTTCTGTCTCCTCTTTGGGCTTTAGCATATCCAGCAATTTTTTCTGCTCATCATGTCTTAACAAGCATTGATTGGCTAGGTATCTTATTGTATTTATCTCATTACTTCCTTTTAGTATTTTTTCATGTATCTTGTACATTTTTTTTTCTACCCAATCACCTATATCCGCTATAGACCCGGCCTTTTTAGTATATTTAATCACATCATCAATAATGGATTTATCTTCAGAGTATTTTGAAAAGGCCTTGTCTAACTCTTTTTGTATGTCAGATAGCTCTGCTTCTTTATTTTTTAAAAGCACCACATCCATATTAAATTCCTGTAAGTTGAATTCTGACATGCTGTTCAGCTGTTTTTTTATAAATTTCTGTGGTATGGGAAGAGGGTGTTCTAAGTTTTGATCTTTGTCAGTGCTTTCATCTGTAGGTGGTATATTTTTATTACATGAGGGTTTAGCTAGGTTTGTTCTCAAAGCATTAATTGCTCTTGCATTAGAACGCATAGTTACTAATGGTGTTCCTATCTCTTCTTTACTACTTCCTGGCTGTACTGGTGGGGTTTTTGCCCTTTTTTCACTGCCTTCTGAATTTGTTTGTATATTTTCCGAATCTCTCACACTGCCTTCTGAATCTGTTCGCACATCTTCTGAATCTGTTTGTATATCTTCCGAATCTCTCACACTGCCTTCTGAATATCCCACACTGCCTTCTGAATCTGTTGCCATATCTTTAAAGTCTTTCTCACTGCCTTTCGACTGTTTACCGTAGCTAGAGGAATCAGATGCAGACGAATATTCAAGTTCTAGTACAGGATCTTTACTGGATGAAGGTTCATTCCCATTAGTGTGTACAGTCATTAGGATTCTTTCATCCATATTATTTTTTACTATATTGCATAGTGCGCCTTGGTTTATATATGCTAAAGCCGCTAATAAAGAGACAATGCCTACTAGCACAACAACTATGCTTATCTTCAATATTCTTGTTTGTGCGAACCAAATCATTTTTGCTAATGCTATCTGAATGCAAAGTCCTTATATAGATAATCCTTTTGTTTGTTTATATGGAGATCTGTTTACATGTAAATTAATCACCCAGAATGTAATTGAGTTTTATTTAAAACAAATATACATATTTATAATTATTATTTAGCCTATACATATTTACTAATGTGTAATTACTAATGCGTGGAAGATTTTAATGGACGCTCTCCTTCAAATAATAAATCTCGAATGCACTCTCCATTTAAAATATGTAAAGTGCACAGCCTGTCCTTCAATAGCTTTTCTTAGCTGCACTAACATAAAATTTAAAGCTCTTATTTATTTCCATAATATACCCCGAGTGTAGTAGAACAATCATGTGGAGGTGCCTGTAAAAAGCACTACAAAGACAGATTTTCCACTATAACAAAACAATTCGAAAACCCAAGTCGAGCGCGCCGGAACTACGCGTGGCTAAATGCATCCTGTTACTATGCAATCTAGCACATGCATATCTACACTATAACCCAAATTTATTCGCGCCTGGACTTAAGATATACCCGGGCTTGGAATTATACAGACGTTTCTTGCTCTTCAACATCGAAGAAAAAAGGCGAATGGCGGTCCTTTGCACAGTTTTGTTCCTCTTCCGTTGACATTGTCTCTTCTGCAGCGCTTCTCCTGGTATTAAGTATCAAATGGGATAGCAGTTTATCATTTAAAGTAATCTGCTCATTTAGAATATAAAGTTGGAGTATCGCCTCTGAAACATCTGTAATCTTCTTTGCCTCTTTTTTATTTTGATTTTGCATTTCCTTTGCAGCTTCTGCTATAGACACAGCCTCTTCTGACTTTTCTGTTTTGACTACATGCTTTAATTCCGCCTTTCTTAATAAATACTGTATTTTCTCCCGCATCCATACCTGCCTATTGAATTCCCATGTTTTATAGCATTGGTAATTGCGCGCGTTCATTGTGGGTGTATAACACGTATCTATATACTCTATGAATTTCTTATGGCTAAGGCAGCGGAATTCCTTGTTTTCATTGTTCATTTTATAGCGTGTGCATTTCTGAATGCCTATCTCGATTGCAAGTTTAATCTCCTTAATATCAGCTTTCAACTCCTTTATACTTAGATCTACTATGGTTAGATTGTTCAGATGTGCCTCATAGTCTTTATACTCGCATTCCTTCATTTTATTCATATATTTGCTTTCCTTAAAGTGGTCATTAATATTTTTCTGGATTTCTTTTTTCTGCTCCATGTACGCACAGTACTCTGTATAAAGACTTTTTAGTTCTCTGAATATCTTCTTTTTTGTTAGTTTTATCTTTTCATACTCAGCAGCTACAATTGGCAGGAGGTTTTCCTTATCTGTGTATAGTCTATCCGCAGCCTTTTGTAATTTGCTAAGTGCTTGTTCACTTGATATGCCACTAGAGGCCTGTGCACTTTCTGACTCTACTGCATTTGCTGTATTCTCATTTGAATTCTCTTCCTGCGCAGTCTCGTGTATATTTATTTTTTTCTTCAGACCACTACACTTCTCTGCATGCTCAGAGAGGCTAGCTTCTATTGCTGCTATGAGGTTTTCTATCTTCGCATTTTCTGCTTTAAAACACTTTTCTTTTATATTTTTGTCATTGGTTCCTGTACTCTGAGGCGGCGAAGGATCTATGTTCATAAACACTTCGGTTTTGTAAATTACACCATCTACGCAGGGAGACGCATGTATGTTTTTCTTCACGTCTTCGCTCTCTTGATCGTCTTTGAATGTGCTACTTTCACATGTTCTGCTGATATTTTCTATGCTTTGCCTTTCTATGGTCTCTTCCAGTGGCGCGCTTGCTGCTAAATACATTCCAAGCCTAGAGATACACATAACAGCGGCAAACAAAAACAAATGGCTCTTTAGTGCTCTTTTCCTTCTGTTGACCATCCCTTCTTCTATCTTCTTATACAAAAACATATCTGGGTTTAAATCAATTGCATTATATATATATTTCTTAGATATGCATCTTTGATTCGGGTTATCTTAATCAATGATTTTTATTTTACTTCCATGCCCACATGGCATGCCAAGCCAAAACAGAGCTGCATGCATACTATCACCCATCCACAAAGAGTACAGTTTACTGGTCTGGCAAGGATTTTAAATGATTACTAGGCTTATCTGTATTGAGGGTGCGCCGCCCTTTTTCTGAATCCTAAATATAGATGTATGTTTGTAGGAATGTATCCGGGTTTGTTTGTGAGCTAGAATGCTATAATAAGGGACTCTACTTTTTACATTGTTAAATTTCTCTTCTCTGAAAGCATAAGACCTTCTTTCTGGATCAGCAATGGATAGAGTATGGATTTGCTACTGCCTCTCCAGGCCTTTATTAAAGATCAGCACGCTACAAGATGCTCTTTTTGTTTACACATCCTTATTTTGATGGTCTTATGTTGTTAGCAATATTTGTCAGACTTTCATCTGTTTTTTTATCCTATGTTTGTTTTTATTAAACATAAAATGATTAATAACAACACAAGAACCATATATGTCAACAAAAAGTAATTGCATCTAAATTTAGTGTATCCAAGTCTAATATTCAAGAAGTAATTCGGGCTATATCACAGTAATTGAGTGATTCAAGTTTGTCACACTCTCTGGCCCTCTTTTACTAGTAGCCATTCTGTTTGCTGTAAGTGCATATTACCAGCCAACAGTTGTCTATAAGTCTTGCAGCTCCAGAAAAATAAATATACACAAAACCACAAAACAAAGTCTATTATGTGGGAGCGACTCTAGTTATGTTTTTTTATTCTTCGCAGTGGAAACTTGCAGGCTGTAAGCCTTCGGAGGAGCGCAGATTATACTGTACGTATTTTCGGGTTCTTTTACATACTGTTCTTTCCCATGTATTTAATTTACCACTTCCTCCCTACTTTGGATGTAGGCCAACACACTACATGAGGCGCTGCTTATTTAAAAGGCAATAATCACAACGATCAGATATAATGCCACGTGCTTTTACTTTCCATCTAATATTAATGAGGCTCTATTCTTATGGGATCGCATCAATAGTAGCTGTTTAGAGGTCTATAAATAGACAACAATAAATAAATTATATGATGAATAAGAAAAACCGCTTTATTAGAGGGCACCTGCATATATATCGGGCTACTTATCTAGGTCATTTTGGCACGAGCTTTATTTAGCAAGTTCTACTACTGCTATACAGCAGTGCACTAGTCTCAGATTTTATAGACCACCCTGGGTCAGTATGGATATACAAGATGGCATGCCTGGTGGGCAGAAATAGGAATACCGCTACACTAACTTTACATTCCAATACACATATTTACATATTTCTGCGACATATACGACAGCTCTATGTGGCTACTTTTCTTTTAGTTTTTAACTTAAAGGCTCTTTTACACCACGTGCTGCACAAATAAAAGCTGGTCCCAGCATACTATAAAATTATTAGGAAGATTCGGGTATACAGTACCATCACAGGCAGCTCTTAAAAAGACTACCTCTCTTTGCAGTGACATAAATGCATAATCCTCAGTAACTCAGTGCTTTTTCTCTAGAAGAAAAATCCAAGTTTTTATAAACCCCACTAGAAGCATATTCCAGCAGAAAAGTATGTTCTTCTTAGACATTGAGAGCTCGAGAGCTGCTTGGTGCGCTAAAAACAGAGTTTTCATCATGACCAGGTATTTTAATAACTACATCTGTCTTTACTGAGTACGGAAGAAACTTTCTATAGTACTCATCAGACCTAAATCCTTCGCATGCGTAGAATACATAGTTCTTTGCTAAGTTCCCAGATGTTGCTGATTTTTCAACCTGGTATATATGTGAGTCAGGGATTTTGTATGTACTTGTTACACACACTGGATAGTGGAAGTACGTGGACATGATATTAACCTCACGGCATGCTGGGCACCTAATTTTAATGAGTTTGTGCCTTTCTAAATTCAAGTGATCATCTTCCTGCATATGCATGTACCCTGCAGACAAACACTTTGCACAAACAGAATGCTTGCACATTGGGAAGACTATAATAGGCATGTTGCAATAGTGCTTTACCATCTTATAAAAGTCTCTCTCAGTTATAGAATTCTCTGAATCAACTGAGTATGCGTGTTTTAAATGGGCCTCAATAAAGTTTCTATTTTCACTTTCTAAAAAGTCCTTCCACGTCATGCCTTCGATCTCCTGGATTGACAGATAATCCATTGTGGTTTTGTTTCTATTTTGGGCTGTCTCGTTTACAAACACACCTAGAATGCATACTGAGCAAAGACTTATAGCGTCAGTTGCTTCTCCAGGGTATTTTATTATGTTTTCTTCACTTCCGCTCTCCAGCACTTGGGACTGTTTAAGTTTCATTTTTCCCGTAATATACACGCTTGCAGGGAATCCTGTTGTGCATGTATTATTGTTAATCGCAAAGGTTCTCGATGCGGTTAAAATGTCGTGATAGCTGGTATTTCGTAGCTCTATTTTTCTTTTCTTTGCGCCCCCGCTCACGATGTATAGATGTTTTAGATGCTGCATTGAGTTTATGCATACCCGCACAGACCCCAAAATTTCTTCCAGCACGCTTGTCATTTTTACATTGTGTATCGTTACACTTGAGGCTGTCTTCATGTTATTCCCAATCCATATAAAGATTTTTCTAAGGATAGCAGAGTTAATCGGTGTCTCTTCCATAAACCTTAATATCACTCTATTGCTAGAAGCAGACGGAAGGCTTGTATAGTAAGACTGGGATATAGACACAGATCTGTTGTCTTTCAACAGCTCCTGCATTTCTGCCTCACACAGTGCTTGCGTGCTCTCCCCCAGAACTGGCGTGTTTTCATCTACGTCTATGTCAAAGTCTCTGAGGCCGCCTTCTACAAATAGCTCTAGATCACTGCCATCAGAAGGTAGGGATAGAGCTGAATGTCTAAGCTGCTTATACATTTGGACTGTTACATGAGATGAATACCCCATGCTGTTTTCAAATATACGCTTGATTTCCGGCTGGAGCTGTGCATGGTTGCGCCGCGGGAGCTCTTTAACAACCAAGCAAGCAAGTATTTTCTCTAGACTTTTAATTTTTTTCTCTGTTAGCATGGAAAGGCTTGCTAGCTTCCCAATCTCAATTCTCTTGTATTGCTTGTTTCTAGATATTGCCAAAAGAGTATCCCATGAAACGGGCTCTTTAGTATCTAACACCAGCTCAACTGGAGAGCAGAAGCTATAATGTCTTAGTATGCGCTCTGCCAGACAGTTGCTCACTTCAGAGAAAACTATCTTTTCCACCGTTGTGTTGTAAATAGGAAGCACTGTGTTCTTGGAAGTGTTTATAGCGGGCAGATCTTCTTTGTTAATCTTAATGCCTTTTATCTGAAGAGTCTTTACTTTTGCATTCCTAAACGCATGCACGAACTGCATGCACAGCTCTCCCCGTGCTTTGCTATCGCCCTCCCCACTCCCGTCGATTGTTATGCTAGTGTACTTGAGAGCATCCTCAAAGTCAAATATGTCATTCTTTATGTCATAGTACTTTGAGAGAGTAACAGTGATTAATCCTTCCTCTGGGTTTTGCATCTCAAGAGCTCCGTTGTTGTCTATGCTGAATTTAATGGTCTCTGTGTTTATTTTGTCATTCTCTCTTTTTAGAACGCGAATTGTCCTGTTTAAAGGGGTCTCGCTTTTTCTTCTTGAATCTGAAAAAAAACTATTTTCTTCTATATTCACCGATGCAGCTATTCCAAGAATCATCATCCCCAATACTAACAAATGCCTTTGTTTAGACCACTTATCCGCGTAGAGCGTATTTTTCCGCGCGTAATACCTCTTCATTATATGAATCAAATATTTTTTAGCTTTAATCATTTAAATAGAATGAAATTGCTTAGCTAATTTAAGCAAATCAAAAATTCAATCTTCACCGAGCAAATAACATGTATTTCTATCTGGATTCCACCGCTCTAGGAGCTTTCCTATGTCACAGCTGAAAATAGCAGTGTCTTCTTGGATATTTGCAAATTTGTCTGTCTAGAGGGCATATTCCCGTTAAGTCTGCAATATAAATGCATACTGTTATTATGTTCAATTTTTAATGTGTCTAAGTCTAGTAGTTTAAGAACAATTTCTTGCTCGCATATTTACTGGCAAGCTTTTGCATTGCAAGTAGAGAGTAAAGAATTTAAAACTCAGTGATTTTGTGCTACACTATTGCAAAGAAGTATATTCGATTTAATACTTGTAAGGCGATGTGCAGCCTATCTTTTCAAATTCACATTTGCACACAGTTCTGTGAGTTGTTAGAACCAAAATTTCTTTTAGTTTTTTGAGTAAGTATTTCTATTCTCACTATGCTACATTAGAAAGTATGCGCTGCAGTGAGAAATAGAAATAAAATATAAAAAGAATCTGGTGTAAAAAACGGGCTGTGCTGCATTGGGTGCATAATAAAGAAGAGTCTCCCAGCAACTTTGAGTATGTGCTTGAGAGCGTATAAATGCGAATGCAGTACTATAGGAGATATTTATTGCATATAGAGAAGACATCAGTATAAAACATACCCAGATACTCCAAGCCAAGTGTTGTTGCATATAGTTTGTTCTATCTTGTTTATATCGGTTGGGTTGTTGGATATATCAATAAAAAGAGGCTCTTCTTTTATCGACGCCAGGTAGGAGAGCATGCTTTCTGACATATCATGAAGATGGTTGTTGTTCAAGTACAAATATCGCAGCGACATCAAGTGCGGCAGAATAGACGCCGGAAACTTCGTAAGCCCGCAGTATGATACATCAAGGACCTGCAGCAGCCCCATTTCAGAGATCTTTGCAAAGTCATCCTGTGTTGTGCTTTGGTTTACAAAGAAGTTTGAGTGGTTCTTAAAGGTTCCTTTCAAAGAAAGAAAGTGCAAGCTGCGAATTGGATAGAAATATGATAGAACAAGACACGGGTCTTCTATGTCCAAAAGAAGTGTTGTAAGAGAGCTGCAGCGCCCAAGCTGATACAAAAACCTCTTCATGCGCTGGATACTCATCTTACCAATGACATAGAGCTCCTTTAGCGAGGGCTGGTCGCTAAAGTACTTATAGAAGCTCTGAGACTCTGTTATTGTGTCGCACACAGATAAATGAAGAATTTCCAGGTTTTTGTGGCTTCTGATGAAAGTAAACAGATCATATATTGCCTGAGGCGCATCCATTTTTTCGATTCCAATGCGGAGGCTTCTTAGCCTGTTCCCCAGCCGCTTTTTAATTGTGTAGAAATACCCCTCTGTGAAAGAACAGCTAATTATCTCTAGGCTGTCAAGAGCTGGTGCGTTCTCTTTGTTAAAAAAGGTAAGAGGGCGCAGGTCGCAGTTTTTAATCGTGAGGTGCCGAAGATACGGAAACACAACTTTTCTGGTTCCCAAAGAAAACTTAATTCTTCGAACTGTCTCGCAGTCAAAGGAAAGGCTTTCCAAATTTGAGGCCTCCAGAATTTTCTCTGCGTAGAACGTGGCCTCTCCCTGTGTTTTCTGGACACTCTGCTCCTCTGAGTCATCAATAACTCCTAGTGATAGATGCTTAATTGTTTTTATAATGCCTGGCCAATCCCGCAAGCTCATGTCCCGCATTAGCTTTCCCTGCATCCGAAGGCCCTCTAAGTAGGGCAAAGGTGCATGGAAAATAAAGTAGTCAATGTTCATGTTTCTTCCAGAAAGGTCTAGGGTAACCAGAGAGGACATATTGCACACCATGTTATATATTGAGAACTTAATTGCAGTGGAAAATCCTGCTGAATGGTTCTCTGTTTTGCATGAGAGGCATGCCCCTGTAGTTATACCAGTAAATTTCAAACACTGAAGAACGTCAAGTACCCCTAAAAATCCAAAGCCGCACCCACCGCATATATTCTCGCAGTGCATGTGGAGCCAGAGCAAGTTTGGCATGTAGTTGAACCACATAGGGTCCAGCATGGAAACATTTGTGTCAAGTAAATTCAGTATTTGCAGAGAGGGCAGCCCAACCAGAGAGACGTCTTTGCTCTCCTCCTCCCACACAGACAGCCGAGTCAGATTCTTGCTTCCTTGCAAATCAAGTACTTCAAGCACTGGGTGCGAGAGCGCTTCAATACTCAGCTTTCCCACGCTGCAGTTCTTCATGCTCAGCACCTTCAGCTTTGGAAAACATCGAGCTAGCACTCCGTTTGGCAGCGTGCTTAATTGATTTTCGTCCAAAATTAGCACTTCCACGTTCTCCATTACTGCAGATCCAATCCACTTATCATCCTCCAGCCCTCTTCCCTTTCTTGATAATATTTTTGAATGGAATGGCTTTGTGTTGTGTTTGTCGCTAATGTTGTTTGTATTTTCATTATATGTTGGCTGTGCGCGCATTTCGTTATGAAAATAAAAATTTTTCTTATAGCATCACCCCTAAATTCCCCACCAATTACATGCGTTTACTTCTAGTTTGTGCATTCTCGTTTTTATTTAAAGGAACATTTTTAAAATAAAAAAATAACAAATATTAATTAAGAAGATATAATAGATCAAATATAAATAACACACATACTAGCTCTACAATAGGCCCATGCTTAATCCTTTATATCTTATACACTTTATCAAATTAAGATCTTCAACTTTTTAAACTGTCTTTAAAACATCCTTTAAATGGATGTACATATGCTCTGTCTACTAAATGTGGCTGCTCTTAGGAGGTGTTGTTTCCTCCTAGAGAATATTTTTGTTTATTGTGTCTGTATTTTAATTGGTGCTTTCATAGAATTTGGGTTATATGCTTGGTCAACTCCCAAGTTATAAGTAGTTGAACTCTTTCTTAAATATAAAATATTTATAATTTTTTTCTTTTCTTTCTCTATGAACAGTCCTGCACACGGCACTCTAGGCAAAAAAGAGCAAGTTATGCATATTTAGCCGTTTTTATTTCTAGCCAAAATACAGTTCTAAGCACAGAAATAGACTTGCACATGGATGCATAGCGTGCTTTTCTTTATAGAACTATGCATGTTGTGCTTCTTGTGCTTTAATCTATGACTTACTGCAGATTCATTTGCAATAGCATACAACATATCCTCTATAAATAGAGACAGACCTACTTTCTGCACAGGCCTATACTGAGCTAGGACGAAGATGAACTGCTTGCACAATTCATGCGTAAGCATTTCTAGATAAAGTCTCTCTAGCACCGTAGTGCAACCCCAAACGCAATGCATTTACACTTTTGCATTTGTATAAGCTGCACGTCTCACACACTTTAAAATCCTCAATTAAAATATGCAAGTATCCAGACCCTGCTTTTTACTATGTTCTGTAAAGGTATAGTCTGGATGAAGTCTTGATTATATAGGAGGATTAGAACTTCTGCAATGTCAAAGTGCTTTTTGTATAGTAAACTTAGCAAACCAATTTCTTCCATATTGGCTCAAATTCATTCCGGGTCTAAGTGCAGAATATCTATGTACGCTTATGTCTCTATTAAATGCCAAAATCCTATGTATATACTGTGCATCACTTAATTCAGCATATTTCTTGAATTACTCTTACTAAGAATCTTCCTATACTTATAGACTAAATTGGCCTAATATATCCTATATAACCCTCTAGAACATTTCAGCTGTTGAAAAGCAACTCTTTCTATAAAAATCTACAGCTCTACACACCTAGGTAGAATAGCAGTTCTTTATAAATTTTGCAAAATATTTAATAATGCAGCCTGCAGTGACTCCATTCTCTAGACAATCTACACAGACACAATATGACTGCTTTCTTTGTTACATGCACGTACTAGGAATTTAACAACTGGATTATACATTTCCAGTTATAATAGCATATAGAATACTCAATCTCCTAACTAATTGAACTTTCAGCCGAGTATAGACCAATTATAGCGCACTGAGCGCATTCTATGCCCTAGCACAATATTTAAAGTATAAAAAAATGTGCATGCTGTTTACATACATAAAATATAATATTGTAGTATCTGGTGTGATTTATTCTATCATAGTATCCTATCAGTTTCTTAGCTTGGGCAGCATAAATCTGTATGTGTATAGGCCAGTTAGTGCTAATAGTGCAATAGGTAAGAGCCAAAATCTCAATACACTCCACCCAATATGGAAAAGAGAGATTTTTTTCAGAGAAACTGAATTGTTAAACACCTCATTTGGCGCTCTGTCCAAGCAAGCAGTCATCAAGTATTTTGTTAAATGCGCACCCATTGAACCATCTGTACTAAATTTATGATCCTGGTCACTTTCATTTTCTTCCCCACCCATGGCCTCTATTCCCTCAGCAATTCTGGTGATTACCTTAGCGTTAATTGTTTTTGCTAATTCTGAGTCAATTGTAATCTTATTGTTGTATAGCGAAACCTTTGCCAGAATTTGCGAAAAGTACAGCGAGGGATCGCATACTATAAAGAATCTTGTCATTTTAACTGCTATGTTAAGTCCTAAACTGGCTAACTTTTTCTTTTCATCGCTCATTTCAGTGCTTTTTACCATTTTGATCAGTTCATCCACTGATTCTTTGGTAAATATACTGATGCATTCATCTATACTAAGTACATGCCCATATGGATTTTGTAAAGTACTAGCTATACTATAGAATTTTCCTGGAATTCCTTGTGTAATCAATATGTATAAACCTGAAAATAGCCCAAATAGCTTCAGTGTAATAGGCGCATAGTGAAGCATTACAGCATGCAGGCCCATCAGCAAGACAGAGAAAACTAAAATAGTCATAGGAAGCAAGTGTCCAATTGTAGTTGCACTCAGCAGATTTGGATCTACTATACGATATACCACAAAATAGAGAGCCATCAAAATGACCCATAGAACAAATGATTTTCTAACAATAATATCTACAACCTGCGCGCCCATAAAGTCTCCCACTTTAAACTGCTTTGCTGCTATACTGGTTTTGCATAGCTTATAGAACTCTATAACCAAGAAGCTGCCTGGAACCATTAAACAGCCAATAGATCCTCCATAAAAGAGAGCAGAGTTAAATAACTTTGAAAGAATGGAGACCCATCCAATGTTAGCAACTACTGTATGTATAGCGCTAACCTGTTTCAGAAACAGTGCATCCACATCTGGCGACTCACTTAGTTTTTTCTTAAATAAGTAGAGAACATTTGGATAATACAATGCTTGATCAGAATAGTAGTATTTTTCTATGGGGCTTCTGTTTTCTTTTGGCCCGCATGCCTGGTTTATAAATAAAATGAAAGCAATCGATCCTACTGTAGTTAAAAACAATGGAAATAGTAAGTTTCCAATAACAGAGCTCCCTTTGAATAACCTATCCATATATAGCGATCTTTTAAGTATTTCCATAATTCCTGTGAAGGATAGTTTTAACTGTAGAGGCAGGAACTTAATGTTTTCTCCAGCTTTCTCTCCACATGGCGAGTGAACAATTTCATTTGCCAGTGTGTTGAATATCTCAATGTTCTTTATATCCGTGTGATTGTCGCTGTTCTCTGCACAGAGCTGCATCAGATAGTTCACATAAAATGCGTCTGCGGGAAACTCTATTCCCTTGTCTGCGAAGTACTTCTTTATCTCTTCTGCTGGTCCTGAGTATATAATAGTCGACTTGTGCATAAGAATCACATGGTCAAACCGCCTCATCAGGTCTTCTGACACCTGGTGCACGGTCACCAAATTTGTGCTCTGTGACTTTTTCATCATGGAAAGAATCACACGCGCCATTTCTGAGTCTAGCCCTGTCAGTGGCTCGTCCCATATATTCAAGTCCTTCTGTGCAAGCAGCCCTGCAATGACCATGGCTCTTCTCTGCTCACCCCCAGACAGGTTGTTAAAATGCACTTTCTTCACCTTTGAGATTCTCAGCATCGACATGTAGTCGTCTACCTCTTGCTCGTTCTTTCCATAGCACTTTGCAATTGAGCACAGAACATCGTACGCTGGGATCTTTTTGTACTCAATCATGCTCTGCTGTGTGTAGTTCACCCGGCTGAACCACTCTTCTGCCTTTCTTTTCTCAAGCACCCCGCTCTTCCCCTTAACGTACACCTCTCCGTATGTTTTGTGCGAGGGACTGCACAGCCCTGCCATTCCGTCCATTAGCGTAGACTTTCCATCTCCGCTCAGACCAAGCAGCGCTGTCATTTTCCCCTCTGGCAGAGAAAAAGAAACTCTTTTGAGAAGAGGCACTCCCTTTTCTGTAACCCTCTCGTACTTGTCCATCTTCATAAGAATGCCGGAAGACTTCTCTCCCTCTGCAATAGAACTCATTTCTATATTTGTTGAATTTGCAGAGGAACCCTGGCTGCTTTCCATGCTAGTAGGTTTTTCTGATTCTAAACTGTTCTGATTATTCATAATGGTGTTTGCAGATTTTAGTATATATATAAATAATTTTCTTACCCAATCACCAGCACACAAATCACACCAAATAAAGGTGATTAATTAGTCTTAATCTACAAATAAGAATTTCTCTTAAGATAAACAAATTAAGTGATCTTTAAAATAAACCAATTGTCTTTACGCCCCTGGAAGTTATAGAAGAAACCAACCACATTGCAATATCCAAAAATAGCTGCATTTTAAACCCCATATAAATGAAAGTTATTGGTTATCCCTACACTGGGAGTTGCATGCTTTGGCTATCATCTAAAAAGCACGTTTATTGGTGGCAGCAATAGAATAGAGGTGCTGATGCGTGCATCAAGAAATTAATTAATTAGCATGCCTATTTGGCATAAACGGTCAAAGTTAAATTAAAAATGAACTATTTAATAGTTGAGTTTTTACAATTTCTCCATGCACATACCATGACTTGCATTAAATTCACTGCCTTCTGCCTCTCTGACACTTCTTGAAGAGCAGAAATTTTAATTCTTACAGTTTTAAATACCTATACTACTAACTACACAGTGTGTCTAACACTTTTTAAAAAGTGTACTTAAAGAACTTTCTACAAATACAATAGCTGTCTCTCTTAGTGCACTTCCTTAATAAAGTGCTAATACTGCGCAGAATCAGATTATACGCTGCTAATTCTCAAAAAAATACACTATAGAATGCACAGTCTTTTACATTACAGAAGCTTTCCTTTAAGCAAATGCCGCGTGCTTCCAAAGAACCCATCCTATTGGAATTGCTCTGCATGCATCTCCATCGAACTCACACGCGTCATAAAGCTTTTTGGGCCACTGTCAATACCCCTGAATTTACAGACAGTAATAATACAACATATTTTGTAGGCAAACCATGATATAACTAGCAGGAAGAGAATAAAAATTTTGCATTAGTATGTTCAATGAAAAGACCGCAAAAACAATACTAACGGAAGGAAAGAAAGTCCTAATTACAACAAATACACAGAAGGAAATAGGCATAATTCTAGAAAAAAAGGAAAAAGCAACGGAGTCCGCAAACACCATTACAATATACAAGGTGAAAACCGCAGCAGGTCTTATAAAATGGGTATCTTTGGCCGCGCTTGAAACACTTGACACTTCTATAATGAGCGAAGAGACAGATCTTGAAATTGTTTGGCCCAAGATAACACTTTCCTCCGCATTTCAGGAGCTTCTTGTTCAAGAGAAAGAGACAATGCCCTTGTACAAAGAGCCTCCTGCAGTCAATCTTTCTGCAGACGAAATATTCACAATGTTCTACAACTCTGAAGTGTATATAAAACAGCAGTCGGTTGAGGAGATAAAAGAGATATTAAAAGGATTCAAGGAGGTATTCCTGTACTGCGTACATACATGTATTTTGTATAAAGAGGAAAGGGCATTCTACGAGGAGTATTTGTACCCAAAAACAACGAAAATTCTGCAAACGTACGGGCTTACGCATATTCTCCGAATGCTTCTTATTATGAGGCGAGTCCAGCCTACGCTGAACTTAAGCAGAGAACACATGGAGTACATGGGCGAGTGCATCAGATCCTTTCTTTTTTTCCTGCAGATGAACGAGTCATCTCTTCTTGACAGCATAAAAGAAAACCGCGACCCACAAGACGCTGCACCAGAGAACCACGTGCCCTGTGCTACTAGCTCAGATACAAGGCATGATTAAATGAGAAGCCAGTATATATCCCTACCACTCAATACAAAAGCACTAGGAAAACAGAAATCATCTGCTAGTTTTCTGTACTCCACGCTGCTGTCTATAAACACTAATCGTATATTTACCAACCAATTTTTCTTTCTGCCATGCATGTGTATGTCTAATATAGACCTTTCTTCAAATCAATGCTGCAGTTTTTCACTCTGTACTAGTTAACCCTTATAAAAGATGCAGATAAACTCATAAATAAATAGAATGCTTTGCGTAACTTCTTTATTTGACCAGCGGGTATCTAAAGTACACACATACTTCTGCTTTACTCTTCTTCTGTCTCTGATTCGTATTCACTGTATATTCCTACCTCCTCCTTGTCTACGTGTATTGTCTTAAGATGGAATCCCTTATAAAGCTCTATTGGCTTTGCTTCTGTATACTTTACAAGGTCTTCAAATGCACATAGAAGAACCTCCCTCCACTTATCTGTTATACTTGATATGTTTACATGGTCTTTTTGGAACTTATGTATCATCCTTAGCTTTCGATTGTTCTCCATCTCAGAGAATAGCCTATTGGTCTCTACTGCTCGAAATTGATCAGAGTGCCTTCTGTTTATTTTCTTTACTACTGGGTCATTAGAAATCTTCTCCAACTCGTGAAACGCACTTTCAACCAGCGCAGGGCGCTCTTTAAAGTATGCATGCATGTTTGCTATATCTAGCGCCTGGCTTTCTACTGTGCCCACCGACATTCTCCGCGCACACTGCGGGTCTTTTTTGCTTGGCATTCCCATTTGAATAAAAAATTAGCAGCACCAGCTGTTTGAGGCTTTCATTGCTGCATCGTCCTCTAGGTTTATAATGTCTTGCTTTGGTGCGCTGTGTCTCTCTCCAGCACGGGTTTGGTATATTTTCTGTATAAGGGTTTCAAAGGCCTCCTGCACATTTACGTCCGAAAGAGCTGATGTTTCTGTTAGCTGGTATCCCCCTATCTGCGCTGCCTCCCTAGCCTCCTGCAGAGACACCTGCCGCTTTTCATTTAGGTCGGTTTTGTTTCCAACCAAGGAAATGACCAGGCCGCTCTCTGAGTTGTCCTTCAGCTGCTTTATCCACTCTGTCCTTGCGTTGTCAAAGGTCTCCTTTCGGGATATATCGTACACCACAATGGCCCCCACAGCTCCTCTGTAATATGCAGATGTAATTGCGCGGTATCTCTCCTGCCCTGCAGTATCCCAGATCTGCGCCTTTATTTTCTTCCCGTTTACAACAAAGCACTTTGTGTCAAACTCTACGCCAATGGTGGACTTCGTGTTTGTGTTAAATCTGTTATGGGCCAGCCTTTCCAAAAGGTTAGTCTTTCCTACTCCACTGTCTCCAATCAAAACTATCTTGTATAGATATTCGTACTCCTGCTCTTCTCTGCGCATATTTACAAACATTTATCCAGGCTATAAGATAATCCATGGTTTCAGAGTGTTTGGTGTTTTTAAATGTTTCATATTCTGCACCCTCCTCTTTTTGCATGCGCTATTCCCCCAGTGAGGCTAGTAGCAGAAGAAGCATATTTTACCAACGGCACCACAGATACACATCACCAAGAAAACAATTGATTAAAATATGCGATGGCCAATAAAGTAGTGCTATTTGCAGTGCTGAGTGTTTATAAATAAATAGTGCTTTATTAAATAAAAAGATAAAACTAATTAAGAACAGCCAATACTCCAGAGCATAATTCATCTACTAATAGCTCATACCGCATATCTTCTGCTTTTAGATCTGCCCAGAATAAAGCACACTTTTATATTTGCAAAAGACTAGTTGACAAACTACTCTATAGACAGAGAGGCATAAATAAAAACAAATTGAATGCAGGGTAATTTTTTCGCATTAAAATGAATCTTGTTGAAAGCCAATTGCACTATGCCAGTTGAAGAACACACAGCATGCATAAAGCAGCATAAGTCTCTTCTGGCTATAGTAAAAAAATAATACTGTCTTAAAGCATAGCTTTATTTCTTCAAATAATATACAGCGCCCAGTCCGAGTTGGCGCATAGCAGAGCTAATATACAGAATATATGCACTTCAGTGCACACTTGCTAATATTGAGAACTTGTCTTACAGAATCCCTTTTACTTCACCGAATATTTTCAAGTGTGCACTAGCACTTCCTTTAAAGATGTAAATACCTGAAAATGTACATCTTTGATGGCTCCTGTGAGTTCTACTTGAATAATATATAGTCTGTAAAAAGTTCATTAGATGCCTATACTACAAATAAAAAAGCTGCCTTAAATATAACAGAAGAGTTCTCATGAGCGCAGAGAGCTAATCTGGAACTGAAATATATAGAAAGCACAACAGCATAGTACAATTTGCATGCAACTCCATACCACATTGTATCATATGACCTTTCTACTTTTTGCACACCACGCCCCTCTAGTTCATATACCGCGCAGATAAAATTTTCATACTGCATGTCTCACTGAATAAGTGATATTTAGCATGAAAAAGCACTCTTTACACGATAACTGCGCAAACAGCAAGCCAACAATCCTCTTTGTCACTTTGTAAGGCTAACATAAACAAACAATCTAGAACTCCACTTACTTGCAAGTCAGATATAACATATGGTTATTCATAAAGATTTATTACTGAATTGCATACTCTCAGATAAAGCTATCTATACGATCTGAAGCTGCACGATGATAAATATCAGCAAGAAAAACCTTAATTTACATTGCATTGTTGGTGTTTAGAACAGTGCAGGAAAGATGAGCCAAGACCCATAATGGCTCTTCCTCCTTCTCTCCTGTGTAGATTGTTGCCTCCCTAGACTCTTTAATTTTCTCTTCTTCCTGAATAACGTGCTTCATTTTCTGCCTTTGGTTCTGAAACCATATTTGCACAGTTCTTGGCCGCATTCCCAGTGAAGAGGAAATTGAGAGACGGGCTTCAGATGATGGGAAGGGGTTAATCTGAAAGTATCTTCTAAGTGATTCATTTTGAACAGGCGTCATGACAGTTCTCACTCTCTTCTTATATATCTCCCCGTTTGGCAGAATGTACGGCCTGTCTCCTAGAATTGATTCTTGTGTATTTCTCCAGAGGCCTTCCTCACGGGGGGAAATGCTTTCTTCTGAGGAATTTACAATGCTGTAGTCACACATGCTTTCGCTAGAGTCTCCCTCTGCTCTTCTTCTGCTCTCTTCGTTCTTGATGTTCATAATCTATTGTATATTATTACAGATATATTTATATCTACATAAGCCAATTATTAAATGCAGGCCCAAACAAAAAATCTAGAATTAAACCAACAGATTTCACATATCTGAGACCGTTTCTCTAAATTCCAACACACACGCTGCCCAATTAATAAAGTGTAGAGCAGTAATGCATCTGTCAGACAAAGAACTCTGCAGAGCTTTCTCCAAAAGAATCACCAATATCCTTTTATTCTATTTGGTTTCTTTATTTATTAAACATAAAGCCTTTTCGTGTGTTTATAATACTAGAGATCTTTGAATGCTGATTTTCTTGCATGTTATATCCTACACAACCATTGTAAGCTATGCATTCTGCATTGCTAAACATGCATAACAGCAAGTGTCGAATCGCCTGTCTTTTTGGGTGTGAGTTGAAATGGAGTTTGTTTCATGTTGTGCAGTGGTCCTGTGCTCTGTGTAGATGCAAATATTTTTGGCTTTCTTGATTTGATAAAAAGAAAGTCTTCTTAAATGTTTTCTTATTTTTTTAGAGTTACGCTTTGCATTCTTTTATTTATAGAACAGCTGCAATTATGGATACATAAAAATAAATTAAAAAGACAAAACACAAAATATTATGCATTGGAAACACGCAGGATGTGAAGAGTATAAAGCCTGTTAAGTATAAAGCCAGTGATTTAAAAGTATTCATATATGTTTAAATGACATATATATACTAAACTGGTGTACAGAATAAGTTAATTTTATATAAATATAGTGAATGGATCCTGCATAATATAGAAAACAAAGGGCTTTATTGGGAGACAGATGCTCGTAATTGAAACAAAACTTGCCATTAATAAGATTCTAGAGTGCGCCTGCTCTAGAAGACATATGCACTATGCGCATTGTTGGGCAGAATAGTAATATCATTTAGCAGCAGACATATCGAATAAAATTCATCTATACAAAATGCCCAAGAAGAAGAAATAATACACAAATACTCATTATAAAATTAAAACAAATACTAGAGTAAATACACTTTGATATAACCCGATATAACAGAAAGAAAGTAATTGTCTCTACACCAGAGCACTATATGCTTGATTTTCGCATATGCTGTTATAAATCATATGGTCTCATATTAAAAACTCAAAGCACTTAAATATGTTTGGAGTATAGGGGATAGTTCAACTGTTAAGATGTAATTTAAATTACTAGTAAAAGACCAAGATATTTTTTAATTATAAGATCTTATACCGCATAGAATATACAATGATATAGACCCGATATAACCCTAGCACAATAAAACTCACACTTTACCCCAACCTCAAAAGCGATATTTAGTACAGACACTTATTCGCTTATGCTGTATGGTTTATGCTGTATGTGAAAGAATTGAAATGCAAATGAACAGAAGAAAATCTGTGCTTTGAGCTATTTCTTAACCTGCAGCCGAAGACACAAAAGTTTTATGGCTCCATATGGGAGAACATGGATGTTGATTTTGTCTACTTTCCTCGTACAGTATAGTCTTATATGTCTCCTCTCTGACAGGATCTTATTCAATAAATATCCGTTTCATTAAAAAAATAAGCTATGTCTTGAATATACAGAATATACAGAATTTTTCCAAATGGGTTTTTTGCAGAAAACAGTATATTTGCAGCAGGAAATAAATGCCTGGCTGACCAGAAAGCATTGAATAAGGCAGAAGTGCATGTAGCTAATACTTATTAGAGTTGCTTCTTCTAATTTTACACCCACAGCATGCCCATCTGGCATACTTATTCTTGTTTAGACCATCTGTTTAGTAATCAAAGCAATATATCTTCAGCAAGAATGAATTCAGCAGCCTTTCGTTATTCTGCACTATTTAAAACTTTCATTTTATTTTTTCGTAATTTCACATGGCATACCTCGGCAAAGAAACCCAAATTACGCAGGCAGGACAAGCCATCATTCTGAACACAGAAGCTATTTCGCAATTAAGCGCAACTATCAGAAATGGCCTGGGCCCAAATGGAGCAGTGAAGCTACTAATTACTCCGGCCGGAGAGATACGCCTAGTCAAGGACGGGCTAAACCTTTTAAAAAATATCCAGCTGGCGCAGCCTGGAGCAGTTCTTCTGTCAAAAATGGTGTCTCAGCAGGGAGAGGAGTATGGAGACGGTGTGACTGCAGCAGTGATTCTCTCTGCGTCTATGCTGTCCAAGGCGCTTGAGTATATATACGAAGGGGTCCACCCGCAGGTGCTTATCTCAGGCCTGGTCAAGAGAGAAAAGTTCATTCTGGAGACGCTAGACAGCCTAAAGGTTCCAATTGAAGACAGCAAAGACACAATTTACAAGCTAGCACACACTGCGCTGCGAACAAAGTTTTCGCCAAAGCAGGCTGCAAAGTACTCTGAGATTATTGTCTCTGCAGCAGAAACCGTTAGATTCCAGAACAAGACAGATCTAAAGATGCTGGAAATTGTAAAGATGGCGGATATAGATGCAGTAGAGCCGCTTCGAATTGTGCGAGGGCTTGTTATGGACCATGGAGGAAGGCACCCAATGATGCCCAAGAGGCTGCAGAATGTATTTATCCTATGCACCAACATTTCCTTTGAGTATGAAAAGCCAGAGCACAATGCACAGTTCTACTACAGAAGAACAGAGGACAAGCTTAAAATGGAGGAGGGAGAAAGGCGCATTATTATGCAGCGGATCCAAAAGGTTTTGGAGGTAATCCAGAAAGTTGCAATTGCAAACCAGCAGCAGAACCCACAGTTTATGATTATAACACAGAAAGGAATAGATCAGCATGCGCTCGAGATATTTGCTAAGTACAACATATTGGCGCTAAGAAGAGCAAAAAGAAAGAACATGGAAAGGCTGCAGCTTCTTACAGGGTGCACTCCTGTTGCAAGCATCCAGGAGCTGAACGAAAATGTTTTCGGGTTCGCAGGGCTTGTGCGAGAGGTTTCTATTGGAGACGACAAGTTTACCTTTGTTGAGAAAACCCCCTTCAACAAAACATGCACTCTTTTGGTGCAGGGAATTTCGCCATACCAGATGGAGTATCTGGAAAGTGCTGTCAAGTCGGCTCTAAAGTCCATCTCCTGCGGTCTGTCTGACGGGTTTGTCCTTCCAGGTGGGTCCTCAACGTATTATAAGCTTGCAGAAGCGCTGGACTCAAACAACACAACAACAGAAGATTTTACCTCATATGGTGTGTGGAAGGCCGCTCTTATGTCAGTTCCAAAGACGCTCATAAAGAACTTGGGATACAACTCAGTAGAAATACTTTCAAAGATCAAGTCATCAGAGGCTGAGAATGCCACAATTAATATTTCAACTGGTGAGATAGGAAATGCGCTGGACATGGACATAATAGACAACTATGCTATTCTTAGAAATACGATTCAGTCTGCTGTTATTGTATCCACCAAAATTCTAATGATTGATGAAATAATTAAGAGCGGAAAAGAAGTGAAATAAATATTCTTCTTGCTAGGCCAACTCAGTATTTGCCACTATGCGCTTGCATGCAGTGCTGATTTTTGCTGCAGAACTTGCAGAAGTGGGCGCTATTTGCACAAGAAATAAAAGTATACGAAAAATCTACTTGGCTTGTTATACCGCATTTTTGAGCGTATATGCATGCATAAAGGCGTCAGCTTTATCTTAATACAATCTTGCATATGCAAATGGAGTAGTGCAAGTTTTACTAAATGATACTTATATTCACTTTGGTTGAGTTCCAAGCATGCATTAAGTATTTTAAATAAATGCTCAGCATGCAATTGAAATATAGAGCTAAAAGAAAAAGCCTTCTGCTTTAGAAATTATTCATTTAGAAAAGTTTCTGCAATAAAATAGACACAGCTGAAAAGTGTATGTTCATTATAACTTATGCATATAACAGGCTTTATTCTTTGATAATCTTTTTGCAGGTTGAATTTGTAAGGCGGCTCTTAGATGCAGTACTCCTTAGATATAGAGTTTTTTGTGCTATTTTAGCACTCGCTGAATTGGTTCTTAACCATGTGTTTGCTTAAGACATGCACTTTGAAGAACATGTATAGTAGGTATTTTACTTCTGTTTGCTAAGCTCTAGCAGTTAAACTTAGAAAGGATTCTTGCTGCTCTGGGCCTGTGGCATCATCCACACATTGGTGGGCTGTATCATTTATTTTTTCTGTTTGGTCTTTTGTTGGCTCATTTTTAAAAGCTAAGCTCTGGGCAGAGGATGACTTGGCTTGCTCCTTTTTCTTGCGCAATAAACATTCTTCTGTGCTATGCATGCAATAACGCCTGTGTATAGCACAAAACATTCTTTCCTTGTGAGGGTTGTGCAGAGTAGCAGTTACTATTGGTGTATCTCGTTTAGAATGCTCTCGCCCATTGTATTTTTTCTGCAGGTCCTCTATAAGTCTCTTCTCAATATCTTCAAGCAGATTGACATATTCTTTGCAGGTCCTACAGGAAACATATAGGCTGTTTTGTACAGTTTCAGGGGTTAGGCCATCTAAAAAGGCTGCATAGACAAGCTCTTCGGTCTTCTCATCTGAGAAAGAGGAATCTTGATTCTTTAAGACTCTTCTCTGAACTGCTTCGTAGTAGTCCCGGATGAATAGAAAATTCTCCTGAAAAGGCGCTGCAAGGGCTGCAGAGCACTGCTTTCTCTCATAGAAACAGCACACAGCCTCCAGTAAGGAGTTTATATTAGTGTGGCCTTGCACTACCTCTTTTGCTTCAGTAGGTAGCAGGTACGAGATGAGGCCAATAGCGCTATCGTTTGGGCTATTATTAAGGTTTGCCATTTGGATGCCTTCTTGCACGTCTTGTCTCCACACTCGGATTTTTGTTTCAACCTCAGGAGTCACTCGCGGGAGCTTGATAGTTGTGCTGTAGCGCGCACATAGGCGTTCTGTCTTAATAAAGCTGCCTACCACCACTTCTCGGTACTGGTACTTAATCTGAGCAATTTCTTCATACTTAATTGCAGCTCGGTCTTGAATTATTATCTGATTCCCTCCTTGGCTTTTTTGCTTAACCAATGAAGCCACTGTGATGTGCTGTATGGGCGGAAGTTCCTTGGTCTGAAAATAGTATCCCAATAGTGACTCCATCTTGCTTAGTGAAGAGCTTTTATTGCTCTTTTCAGAGTGTTGTTGACTTCGGCTCGTGCTGTGCGTTTGCAGTGGGCTTTCTTCCATTTTGTCTTCTTGCAAATTGTCTTTGCATTTATACCCGAGGCCTGATTGAAAGCTTTGTTTAACTCCATCGCGATCATTTTATTTTGGATGCCCCTGCAATAGCAGGTGATCTCCAGAAGGACGATAATTTTACAGATGCATTAATTTAGCAAATATCCATTGTAGTTCTATAGATAGATTAAATAAAACACAGGGATATTACTGTAGATCGATACAAAGGCAAGGGACTACGTTTCTCTGATTATTAGAACTCTAGGACCGTGGTGCAGTAAAAATAAAATATTAGTTGAAATCCCCTCCATTCAGATACTTATTCTACAACACAGAACAACAAAAGTTAAAAGAATAAGGCATTTTAAAGCATATGTTTAATTTAGCTAGACCACTAATAAGAACACAGAGAGGAATACTGGCAGTGCAAGGCAGTCAACTTATGATGCGGGTCCTCTCCAGATTAGTAAACTAGTGCACTATACATTTTCACTAGTCAGCACGTTTTTAAGATATTTCATAACTATGTGCCAGTTTGACTCGCTTGACTCACTGCTTGAATTTTCCCTATACATTTGCTCAATCTCCTTCTGTGTGTCGGCAGGAATGTCCATTGCATCCATGCAAGTGGCCGTGCTACTGTACCCAAGGATTGAGCACGTCACATCCTTTAGCTCTTTTTCATTCTGGATTATTATACCAATCACAAGCCTATTGTTGCTTGAGTCCTGAAACAGGGTGTACCCGTTCACTAGAACTGGCACTATTACTTTTTTTTCTTCTGTAATTGCAAAAGAGCATAAGTCCGTATGCGACGGCAATATTTTCACTCTCTGCGCTGGATTCATTTTTTGCATTTTTTTATTCACCCTGGATGAATCAAGTGGAGTCTAAAGAAAACACAATCAAGCTATTTGGAAGATACAGTTACGATGATATTGAAGTCAACGACATATCCTTAAAGCCATACATTAACGTGCACACACGTGTGTCTGTTCCTCACACAGGAAGCAGCTACTGCAAGAAACAGTTTGCAAAGGCCGGTATGCCTCTTACCATGAGACTTGCTCACGGACTTATGAGACACGGAAGAAACACAAGCAAGGCATTGCTTGTTCTCAAGGCTGTCAGAGACTCCTTCGTAATCATTGAAAGACTTACAAAGAAGAACCCAATCCAGATCCTCGTTGATGCATGCATCAACTCTGGACCAAGGGAGTCTACTGCTAGAGTAGGAAAGGGTGGCTCTGCAAAGAGATCCTCTGTTGACGTCTCTCCATTAAGAAGACTAAACCTCTCTGTGGAATACCTCACCACTGGAATGAGAAAGGCAGCATTCAAAAACACAAAGACACTTCCAGAAACAATTGCAGATGAGCTTATCGCTGCATCTAGAGGAAATCCAAACTCATACGCAGTTAAGAAGAGAGATGAAATTGAAAGAGTTGCTAAGTCCAGCAGATAAATAAACTATTCTTAATATTTGGAAAATACTATTACATGCTGACTGATAATGCTATCTATGAATAGCAAACTGGATGCGGTAGCAGAGAAAGTCTCTTGCTGTAGCTGTGTGATATACACATAAGGACTATTTTTAGAACAGCAGCCATAGTTATACTCTCTTTACCACTAGGGTTATATTTGTTTCCTGCCACAGCACACTACAGATTGTTTAAAACCCCTCTGGAGTTGAATGGCTGCAATATAAGCTCAAGAAGTGGTAAAGCTAAACTACTTCAAATGCTGCGCATTTTATTGCACTTCTGTGCAGCAGTATTTATGCATAGACAGCTTGCTATTTATCTTTCTTGGATTAGCCCGAATACCCAACAGAAATACAGTTAAAGAAGCACAGTACCATTCTACAAATGCATACGCAAATGTCTAAACTCATGAAATAGCAGTGTTTACTCAAGCTTAATAATAGCACTAAAACTCCTAATGCTAAATTTTTCTTTTGCGCTATACAGCTACAATGCAGTGAAAAATACGCAGGGCTTAATAGAATGTAGCTTTGTTTTTAGCAGAACTGCATTAAGACATGCAGGAGAAAGACAATATGGGCTGCTTCTCTTATAGATGCGCCCACGTAACACTAAACTCATGCTGCTCCCAAGACATCTGAATAAGTCATTCTCCTGCTTCTTATTCAGTTTTTAGTCTTTATGTGACTGCATATGCATATATTTCTTAATATCAATCTAGATTAAGCATGATACAGTATTTTCTACATTATCTTTATCAGATATAACCCGAATATAACCAGAATTAGATGAGCTTCTAATGCACAGAATCTAGTAACAAAAAGTTATGAGGACCTACATTGCATTTTAGGAAAGTCTTTACACATGCATGCCTAGAAAACTAACAGACTATTTTTCCTGTTCTAAATCAAAGCAATTGGTGAGTTTCTTTTTAAACACCATGTCTCTGCGTTTATTGGCGCCTTTTATTATTTTCATCTAAATGACATTAATTTCTTTTTATGTACGCATATGCCTGAACATTCAAGATTTTCCTTGATTTTAAAATTCTATCCAATTGCGTAGTAAAAATGAAAGGACAGTATAGTATTCATGCTTTTCTCAGCTTGGCACACCAGTATAGCACTGTGCTTGCACACGGGTGCTGCACTTGGCACTCTAGCTCCCACTGGCAGAACCTCTTTTTATACCTAATATAGAATAAATAATATTTGGTTTATTTGTGGTATGTTTGTTTGTTCTTCAAGTGTATCAGAGAGCATCGAAAAGTATCGAAGAATAATCACAGACTTGGATGAGATAAAGCTCATACCAAGGGCAGGCATAACCTGCTGCTTCTTAAATGGAAGAGGATTTAAGAGCGTCCATGAAGTGGGCGTATCGCTACTTTACATTTATATTCTGCTAACTACACAGTCAGTCCCGCTCAAAAACACAGCAATCACTATCATTATATCCTTTCTATTTACAATATGCATGCATCTAGCTCTGCAGACTAGAAAGAGCAAAGTTTCTACGCTGCTGTGCTCTTTCTTTTGTATTTTAGATCTGTTTACTACTATAGATATCGCGCGCAGCCAGTACTCGTCGTATGTATTTGGGGTAGGAATATTCAGTCTTGGGATACTTCTAGTGCTGTACATTGATGGAAGGAAAAGACCTGGTGTGAAGCAGTGCATGATGAAGGATATTGCTGGTCTGGGGTACTTCCTTGTGCAGTACTACAATGGGAAGCTAGGAACCTATTACCCATACATTATATCAGGAATCCTTTCTGTTTGGACCATTATCGATTTGGTTAGGAAGGAGAAAACACCTCTGCTCCCTGGAGTCATTGAGGATGACCAGAGCACAGACTCTGAGGAGATAGGGCGGAAAAAAAGACCCCGAAGAAAGGCATCCTTGCGCGTATTTGAAAAGGAGGAAGAGGTGCCTATAAAGAAGGCAGCATCAAAACCACAGAGCGACAAAAAAACAAAGGCAGAACCTTCAAATATCAAGGCAAAGTCAGAACCTTCAAATATCAAGGTAAAGTCAGAACCTTCAAATATCAAGGCAAAAGCTGATGTCCCAGCCGCTAAAGTAGATACAGCTGTATCCAAGAAAAAGAGGCCTGTTCGAGCTGCTGCAAGAGAGGCCAGAAGTAAATAGGTCAAAAAATAAATAGTTGTTTTGTTATATACCCTGCATATCAGAGTTACATACGTGTACACACTCCAGTGCACAGCGGCATCTCACCTGGCACACACCTCCTTGGTTCTTTATTGGCACAATTTTGAAAGGTCTTTTCATTCATAAATTTCAGCACTGCTGGGTTCAAAGAAGACCAATTTTCTAAATATCTAGAGCTGTGCAAGAAAGCAGGACATACTAGCTCTTTTGTAGCATAGTTGGAAAATAAAAATTAAATATGCCATATAAAACTGACTTTCACTATAAATTTATTCTTTAGGCAGGCTTAATGCATGTGCGGCTTAAACACACTTACTTTATATGTGATCAGCTTCTTATTTTGGGCTGCATGCGCCTATATGTGTATAGTGATACTGCTATTAGGACTATTCCAGGGAAGACCCAGAACTTTAGTATAGACCACATAAGTCTCCATATTGAAATCCCTATAAGCGAGTCTTCATTGTTAAGAACTTCATGAGGGTCACAACCCAATAAACCATCACTATAACTGCTTACTCCATTCACTAGTTTTTTTAAATAATGTTTGTGTCTCTTCATATTTAATTCATCTATATCTGCATTCAATTCTGAAACCTGATAATTAAAATACCTGTAGAAGTGCGCATACCACTTAGCGAATACTTTATATGATTTAGGCCCAGCTTCAGTTCCCATTGTAAGCATATTCAGATATAATGCTACTTTTTCTAAGATCTGATTGAAAAATAATGATGGGTCCAAGAGTATAAATACTCTGGATAGCATAAATACTAGATTAGCAAAAGCTAATACCATTTTCTTTTTGTTATCGCTAATATTACTAAAAAACATATTAGATTTGTCTATACATTCTCTAATAAGTTCTATATTTTCGCTAGTAAAGATACTCATAGAGTAATTGAATTGAGTATCTGCCAATTTAGAATTGGTTGGGATCATATTATTGAATATAAAAGAAGGCACTATCTGGAATATAAATATATATAATATACCGATGAGAGAAAATAGCTTTAGCGGGATTGGTGAAAAGTTCATAATAATAGAGTACATGCCTATTATAATGGATGTAAATAATAAAAGGACAATTGGTATTGTGTGCCCAATTGTCATTACAGTTGATATACTTTCATCTGTCTGATTCACGCAGATAATATATACTACCACGAATATTACGAAAATAACAGCTGTACTTTTTAGTAGAACATCAGTAATAATCGCTCCCATAAAGTCCCCTGCTGTAAACTGCTTTCCTTGTATATTACTCCTGCACCGTCTGTTAAAGTCAATATCCAACAGTTTACTTGGAAAAATTAAGCCTCCAACACATCCAACCATAAAAATCAATGGATTAAATACGCTTGTAAGAATAGATATCCATGCAGCATTTGCCATCATTTTATGTACTGAACTTAGATAGACAAAATAGCTCTCCATATCACTGTGTTCAGCTATTCTCTGCTTAGCTAGTTCTAGCGCTTTTGGAATAAAAATTGCACTACTTACATTAACACCAAGCGCTATACTATAAAAATCATTAATTTTTTTACAATTCCCCAAAAGCGAAAGTTTCCTTATACTAAACATTATACTAAACAGTATAGTAAAAAATATACAAAAAACAATAGAGCTCCCTTTGAATAACCTATCCATATATAGCGACCTTTTAAGTATTTCCATAATTCTTGTGAAGGACAGCTTTAACTGCTTTCTTGTAAATAGAACATTTTCTCCAGCATTCTCTCCGCATGAAGAGTGAAGAATTTCATTTGCCAGTGTGTTGAATATCTCAATGTTCTTTATATCCGTGTGATTGTCGCTGTTCTCTGCACAGAGCTGCATTAAGTAGTTCACATAAAATGCGTCTGCAGGGAACTCTATTCCCTTTTCTGTGAAGTACTTCTGTATCTCTCCTGCTGGTCCCGAGTATATAATAGTCGACTTGTGCATAAGAATCACATGGTCAAACCGCTTCATCAGATCCTCGGAAATCTGGTGCACGGTCACCAAATTTGTGCTCTGCGACTTCTTCATGATGGAAAGAATCACACGCGCCATTTCTGAGTCGAGCCCTGTCAGTGGCTCGTCCCATATATTCAAGTCCTTCTGTGCAAGCAGGCCTGCAATGACCATGGCTCTTCTTTGCTCACCCCCAGACAGGTTGTTAAAATGCACTTTCTTCACCTTTGAGATTCTCAGCATTGACATATAGTCGTCTACTTCCTGCACCTTCTTTCCACAGCACTTTGCAATTGAGCAAAGAACATCGTATGCTGGGATCTTTTTGTACTCAATCATGCTCTGCTGTGTGTAGTTCACTCGGCTGAACCACTCCTCCGCCTTTCTTTTCTCAAGTACACCGCGCTTCCCCTTAACGTACACCTCTCCGTATGTTTTGTGCGAGGGACTGCACAGCCCTGCCATTCCGTCCATTAGCGTAGACTTTCCATCTCCACTCAGACCAAGCAGTGCTGTCATTTTCCCCTCTGGCAGAGAAAAAGAAACTCTTTTGAGTAGAGGCACTCCCTTTTCTGTAACTCGCTCGTACTTGTCCATCTTCATAAGAATGCTGGAAGACTTGCCTTCCTCTGCAATAGAATTCATTTCTATGTCTTCAATTGGTAAGTTTCCAATGTCAATCTCCGTATGCTCATTCTTCTTATCTGTTATATTTAAATTTTCCATATTTTTTTTTATTTTTGAGTATTTATACACTAGTTTTTATAATTGAATAAATTGATAAACGCTTTAATAAAAAACATTTTAATAATAAATTAATAATCTAGAATCTCTTTTATTAGACCCCGTGGATCTATATACTATGGGTCTAGCTATTTTCTGCGTCTAAATGAGGGGAATGTTCTACCCAGAACATAGTGGTCTAAATTATAAAGTGTTTATAAATGCCTTGGATTCTTGGGGTATTTTGACATTTTTTCTTTGTATTCAGCGTACTATTGGTGTTTTCTTTCTTTTTATATTTCTTTTGGAATTATATAAAGATTTCCCTACTCTCTAATTGTATAAACCCTTCCGAATGCATTAACCCGAATAACCCCGAAAATATTGGATTTCTCAGCCTAGAAACATAGCAGAAAATTATAGAATATAAAATATGAATACAACGGCATATACGCTTAGAAACGTACATCCATTTAAAAAAAGATAACTGTTGGTTTTCCTTGCCATGAGGGCATGAAACCTCTCTCCGGGTCAACAATGTAGATTAGTGTTGCTCATTGCCTTCCGTGATTTGGTTAAAGGCCAACGCTACAAGGAGCTCTACTTGTTTATGCGTCTATGAACAAGTGATTGAATAAGTAATGTATATTTCTATTTGCTTTAAGTTATCTAGTAGAATTATATTTTCATTGCACCACTTCAATATTCTTCTCCTGCAGGTCTAACATAGACAGCGAGAAATAAATTATATCTAAATTAGTATGAGTGAGACTAACATTTCGAGGAGGAAAAATAGCTATAACTGTAATATAGCCAAAGTACTATAAGACATCTAGCTTTAGTTTATATAGCTGTATTTGAAAAGCCGATATATAGGCTACCACAGCATACATCAAGCAACTTTTATACACAGCTATGAGAAAGCTCTAGCCATATCTAGAGCACACCAGAAGTATTTAACAGAGAATTTAAATATAACTTTCATAGAACATTCATATGAGTGTATTTTTAGTTAAAAATACTTTTATATCCAGAATAAAATGCTATTTCAATAATTAATTCTATAGAAAATTACTGAATACGGAAACTGTGGTCTTCTTGAATTAGCACTTTGAGAGCTAAGTTTTCTTCTTTGAAATATTAGACTTAGCCATACTAAAACGAATAATCTATTTTTGTCCTCTGTTTATAAAACTCCTTCAAGGGGATATTAAATCTAGGCATAAAGCTTCTAGAAGCTTCCAGAAGAATGCCTTTCATGATATTTTCTTGAGATGGCTAATTATTCGCTCAAGAACAAATAGAAGGCCAAGAGTATAAGTCATACAAAACTATTGGTGTGTAGACATGAAGAGCCCCTTGCATTATGATGATCTAGCAGGCAAAGTTTTCCAAGTATTCGCTTGGGATGACAGAATATATTATAGCCTTTGGTACACAGGTAAGGCTACTATGTCAAAAATGTTTAATTTAATCTCCTAACAATAGACTATTTAGCAACATTAGCCAACCACACACTTCAGGCAGCAGTGTGCCATTTGATTTCTTCTATATATAACTCAAAGTGTAAACCACTTCTGCTATTAAAGCACCCTGATATACAATGCGAGCCACCAATAGTCACAGAAATAAGAAAAGTTTCTCCCATAAAAAGGCTTTGGTCTGTTCCAAGCATATGCAAGGTACATATAACTTTTTGGGCGTGGATTGATTGCTTTAAATTCACCCTAGACATGCCTTTTTCTGCTATATTTCGACCTCTACTGTTTTCTTAAATACACGCATATTTTTACTCTTTTTGCTCATTTCCCTGTATGAAGAATACTTGGAAAACACAGCAAGAGAGCTCTCTCAAAAACACTTAAGACCTGCTTCTTCTGCACTGCATGATGCAATAAGATATATGTGATTTTCTGCCAGAGCTAAAATGTCTATACTCACCAAAACAGTGCAATAGATTTTGTGAATTTATTTCACTGCGCATATCTACGCAACTTTATTATAAGCATGCTGAAGTGCGAAAATAGTCACTTTATCTTGAATTTATTCTTATTTAGTTAAGCTTTTCGAAACCAATGTCGGTTGCGTACTCTCGGAAACATCTTCTGCACATCATTAGCTCGTACTGTCTAATAAGTCCTCTTCTTCCCATACATGATCTGCACTGTCTGCTTCCCTTTCCCATGGGTATTTCGCTCTTGTTTAGCACTCTTAGTGTGTGTATATCATCTATAACTTGGTTGGTCATGCAGGGACTAAAAAATAAAACGAAAATGAAAATAATTCTTCTCTACACAATGCAATGCTATTGACAGGCATCTGCAAAAATAACAGATGCACTGCAGCCACTAATATAAAACATGCACTCTGCACCATGCAAGATCTATAGAGCACACTAATCTTGCTTAGCATGAGAGCAGCTCAATTTCTAATTAATTTTCATATGTAATTGCTTTCTATACAAAACAGTGCAATAGGCTAATATAACCCGACTTCTTTATATTTAGAAGCTTGCTAGAGAGTCTCTATGCACACTAGAGACCCAAATACTTTTTTACTTAGAGTCAATTTGCTAAGTTCCTGCCGCTGCAAAAATACACAAAATACTATATGCTTGGATTCACTTATAATTGGACAAAATATGCTCCTGCATGGAAAGTGTGCAAGTCTACACATCTTTATGCAGCTCTATCCACGGACAAAGAAAATAAAATACTGCTTTGCAGCTGCATTTATTGAGAAAGCTCCTATTGCTGTTCTTACTTTTAAAGCAGTACTTTGTTATACTGCTGCACAATTATTTCGCACGAACCTTCTATTTCTACTGTTTGTTCTTCTGTGCCTCTTCAACGCTGACGCTTCCTCGGTTTGCGCCTAGTATCTTCTTTTTAATGGCCCTTTTAAGAAGAGAGTACAAGTAGAACATCAGGCATATAATGAGGGTTAGCCCTGCCCAGGCTGCAAACTCTTCGGCATTCAGCGCCTGTATGGGGTCAAGAGAAAGCATCTTAAGTAATGAGAAGTGTTTGTCGCCTTTAAACCGGCTTGTCTCGGATGGCGTTGTCCTAATTGTAAACCTTTCAAACATCCAAGCCTAAACAAATAACAATATATTCTAAAATAGCAAGATTGTTTTGTATATGTTTTAAAGTAAGCCTGATTGAATATTCGCTCATATTCGCCTATATATATTTTTATTTTGCGATGCCCTTCATGAGCACTTTAGAATCTGAGTTAGATATTATACTGGATGACGGAGAAATAGAGGAAATTGGCAAAACATTTGTGCAGGGAAGGTGTGCTCCACCCAAGGCTCCGCGCTCTTCCCTCGAGTACGAGGATATTTTTGCATGCGAGCTTAAAAATGAGTTTATGGATCTTCCGACAACCTTTGAGGAAATATTTAATAGAGAGGTTTGTAACAGCTCCATCACAAATGGAAAAGTATCCCCGAGATTTGTACAGTCTGCGAAAAGATCGAAGGGTAAGGACAAGTTTTCCCTTCTAAAGTGTAAAGCAATTTTATCTGATAAAAAAAGAAGATCTTCTGTGTTTCAGGAGGTGGCCCGGAACACATCCAGATCCACAAAGAAATCCGCCGAACTGCGCCGAAGTAACACAGATTCAGATATAATACAGCACTGGAGCAGGCCCAAAATCATCAGCAAGTCTGAAACACACAGTGGCACAAGCTCCTCGCCCTGCAAAAGCACCAAAATAAACGCATGCACATATGCATTGCCTGCAATGGGCACAGGCCCATCCGACAGCATTCTCCGGGTTTCAGCAGAAACTGTTGCTTCTCTAATAAACACTGCAGGGGTTATTCTCATCGACTGCCGGTTTGAGTACGAGTATACTGGAGGGCACATAAAAACCGCTGTTAACATAACAACCCAGAATGAAATGAAGAAGTTCTTCAACGGAATGGTGGCAAGCAGAAAAGACTCATCGCTAATCATCATTCTGTACTGCGAATACTCTTCCGTGCGCGCGCCCCGTCTGGCAATTTCTCTCAGAAACGAGGACAGGCTTACAAGCACATATCCGCACCTGCGGTTTCCTAACGTGTATGTCATGAGCGGTGGATACCGAGATTTCTACAGGTCGTACTCTGAGCACTGCGTGCCATGCAGTTATATTCCTATGTAATATAGTTATTCATTCATTTGCTACTATTTAAAAGATTCTGCATATTATTATCTTTGTCTAGAACGGCCTTCTGCTGCAGTAGCTACCTGCACACACCTCTTCTGCTATATGCAGATGAAGGCCTAGATGTTCACTTAGATAGGCTACCTAGATATGCGATTTCTTCTTGGCTGCAGATAACCCTCGGTTATTTTGCTTCTATTTGCACTGAGCCACTGTAGAATAAATGAATAATGTCGTAGTTTCTATTTCTGCCTTCAGTCAAAGTTCTACCACCATTTGCTGCAATAACATGCAATAAATGCCCACCCAAAAAATTCTACCGCAGAACACCACTCTTCAACAAATACACCCATGCTAGCACAGTGCACATTCAGTCTATTTATACTCTCTATTAGAGACCTCTTTCATTAGCTCTTTTGTAACACTCTTTTGTTAGCAAATCATTCGGGTTATATCTAGTGGCACCACTGTCTCTACAGAATGCCTGTGTATATCCATTATATCTATTCTAGTTATATAGATGTTTTGGCACGTTAATCATATTTTTTCATACATCAAAGTGATATTTGCACATAAAATAAGCATGCCTTTTAGAAAACGCATGAATACGCACTAATTTGCACGCACTTCTATTATGCAATGCTAAAATGCCTTCTGCTTGAAAAACACTGTCTTTCTTAGCATTAGATAATTCCCTATACGCAGCATATTGCAAAGAGCACTTAAGCACTGTTAACTTTCACTTAAATATGCATTTCCATTCTATTGCAAAAACACCATATACATCTTCTCTGCTAGAGCAGCATATTATAGAATAACCCAAAAATATAGATTAATTGTTTGTGCGCATGCATACTCTGTGTTTTCTGGCACTCTGCTTGCATTCTGTGCTGACTTATATCTTATCCGTCTATCTGCTCTCTTTTTGTTTCTTTAAATTTTGATTATTATTAATAATTTATTAAATAGTTTAATTAACTAGTTTCTTCTTTAATCTCCTATTTATTATACGTATTTTACAAATAGACAAAAAATGAAAAGGATTGGCCAGCAGCCACCTTTCTAGCCATATTTTCACAAATATCCTTTCTACAGTTCTTGAGGGGTGTACTTAGCAGTTAGAGAGTAAATTTTTTATTATTTCAATTCGTATGGGAAGACCAGAGAACTGTGGAAATAAAGTGTACTACACAGAAGAAATAGCAGAAAAATACGATAATAGCAGTAGTTTGAACAACATACAAAGCAGGCTTACCCAGAAATGCCTGGATATCTTGGGGAACCCAACAGACTCGCTCATTCTTGATATTGGCTGTGGAAGTGGTATAAGCACTGAACAGATCATTGACGACGATAACTATACAATTGGCATTGACATAAGCGTGGATATGCTGAAGCTGGCAAAGAAAAGGATTGGAAACATTACGTATGGAGACCAGCCCGCTGATAACTTCTGTGACTTTGCTGTTGTTGATATTGGGGAGGGCCTTCCCTTTAAAAGCGCCACCTTTGACTACGCAATTAGCGTGAGTGTCCTGCAGTGGCTGGCAGTGCAGAAGGACTCTAAAAAGCTACTCAATGCCTTTTTCTTCACTCTGTACGATGCGCTTAAAACAGACGGAATGGCTGTTCTGCAGTACTATCCAGAGTCAGATAAGCAGATGGAGTCAATTATCATGTGCGCCTCAAAATATGGATTTACAGGCGGCACGCTTGTTGAGAACCAGGACAGCAAGAAAAAAAGAAAAACATATCTCATTCTTGAAATGGCCGGCGCAAAGGGCAAGTCAGTCCACATCAGAGAAAAAAAGAAGGCGCGCACCTTTAAAAAGCCTGTTGCAAATAAAGACCTATCCTACAGAGATTGGATTATTCGAAAAAAAGCAAAGAGAGAGGAAAAGGGCCTGGAAGTTCCAAGAACTTCAAAGTACACTGGGCGAAGAAGATAGACGGAAGAGCACTTTCTAGTGTAGAATGTCATCTTCTTTTGGTATAGGCATTACAGCAGCATATTTAAGACAGAAGAGACCTCTCTGCAACAAATAGCGCACTAAAGACTATGCTGAGAAGAGAAAAAATGTGAATATCACATAAGACATAAATTCGGTAGACTCTCTAAGCATACCTCTAATTTTAAAAAACAGCTTTTTCTATGTGCGCTTCATTTTAAGGTTCAGATATACTAGATGCTAAGAGTCTTTTTGCAGTGTATAAAGAGCAGCAGCATGTAATAGAGCTTGAAAACAACCCTATCTTTTCCTTTTCACCTTTCCTTAATAGAAATAAATAAATAGTCTAAATACAAACCCTTCTAAAGCTATCGCATTGGGTTTCTCTGTCATGCCATCTATCCTATCCATGCAGTGAGCTTTTTCTAAAGTTAACTTTCTATCCAATAATAAATGCAATGCTATGAAGCACATATATAGACTTCTGTATTTGCTAAATTCTAGTGCATCGGCATGCACCTCATTACCAAGCATAATCTCTGTTTACATAGAATAAACTATCTAACTGTGCATTTATTTATATGGCAAGCTTTATTAGCGTGGCCTAGTGTGCTACAGTATGCAGCAATGTGTATATAACAGTTGACGACGAGAAAAATTTTATGGAGAATATTGTGCTGCACCATACAAAAACAGCTAGCTATGAAAGCCCGCGCTTGTCAAACAGCTTTATACTGAGCGGCACTGCAGTATACAACCAGCGCACGCATGCACAAATAACAGAGAAAATAGAAGAAGAGATCACCCCAATTGCATTCTATGCAGCTGAAGCAGGAGACGTCTTCAAAGTGGCAACCAAGGAGGGCCACATCTTTAGAGCTGAGAAGAAAACAAACTACGAGTGGGAGTGTGTTGGCGAAATGGAAGAGGCTATTTTAAATGCGTTTTTTAATCAAACAACTGGAAATATTGTTATTCTCACGGAAAGCGAGGTCATCTTGCTTGATAAATACTTTAATCTTGTGAAAAAGGAAGAGTATAGCGAAGAGCTAAGGGAGCTTATAGAGAAAGATCCTCTAAAAGAGGAAATTTATGCTGAGTGGTCAATCGATGGAAAATACATTTTCCTGCTTGTCGCATCTGTTCTAGCCATATACACATACAATCTGGAGCCTATTGCTGACACAATCACAGTTTGCAACAAGATTATGAACAGCCGGCTCATGCAGACAAAAAAGTATCTACTAAATGAAAGTGCATATGTGGACAGCATGAAGAGGGTGTCTGTAGGAAATGACACAGAAGTTGAGGTAGAAGATACCCTGGAAAAGAATAGCGTTGTGTTTGAAAAAAGATCCAAATACAAACTAGCCAGCTGGCATAACCGATTCTCACTCATATATGCAGTAACAGATCAGAATACAATCCATATTTTAGAGAGAAATGGCCTGAAGTACAAGGAGCTCTTCCACATTCGGGAGTGTGACAGGAAAGAAGAAAAGATAGAGAGCAACCATATTGTATCAATTCGGTCGTACAATGACTATATGTACATCATAAACCAAGAAGGCACACAGTTTTATCTGAAGATATACTATATTAAAAACAACTGTCTATACTTGAAAGTGAACCAAAACATTGCACAGATGGGTAGAGAAGAGGGAGAAGAATCCCTGCCAATTACTGCAGTGCAAGATATGGTATTGTCACCGCAGTATGGGGTAAATATTGTTCTAAACGCACACATTGTAGGATTTCTACAGACCACATGTGTCAATCGAACAGCAAGAGATGTGATCGACGTGGACGGTTCAAGACTTATCATGTACGATCTATCTAAATGCCCTATCCCCCCTCCCATGTATAGCAGAGAGGTAAAAATAGAAGGCGTTCCAACTGATCTGCATGCCTTCTCTAGTGGGGCAGTGACTTACAAAGTTGAAGCCCAGAAATATACCCGAGTGCTATCAGACATGGCAGACACTGCAAGTGTTGGGGAGCCAGAGAATGTAAGAATTCCATGTCTGTCTACAGAGCAGAACCCAGAAATTTGCGAAAAGATCAGCGCAATGAGCATACATAAGATGGAGAATGAAACTGAGCACAGTACAGAAATCCCAGCTGTATTAGACAACACTAAGATGTCTCTGTGCGGGCGCACTGTGCTGCTTACTCTCAATAGAGAAAGCATGTCACTGACTATACAGTGCAACGGTACTATTGCCAGAGTAGAGGGCGTTACTTCCATTGCCCCAGTCACCACAGACCAAGACTATTTGCTCGTCTCTGCTAAGGTACAGGCATGGACAGAGATATACCGAGTGTCAATTGCCTCAAATGATGCAGATGAGATAGCAGTATGCCAAGAGAGAGTAGCTCGGACAGGAAAGGACAGCAGAATAGTTTTTGTCTCAGAAATTGCTGTTATAGCAATAGATGTATATGGCATGCTTGAAACCTTCTACCTTGGCTTTTTACTGGAGAATAAAATAGATAAACTTGTGCGCGCTGGAGAGCTGGCAAAGTCTGCTTCGCTGGCCAAGAAGCACGGGCTATCAATAGTCAGATATCTGGATGCCATCTCTCAGAACCTTCTTCAAAACAGGATAGACGCCCGCACTCTGCTTCAAATAGCCACACTTCTTTTCAGTGAAGAAAACGATAAAGCACACCATGTAGTTAGCCTAATAGAGCAGTATGCTGTCAAAAAAATCAATTCTATGCTACTCCAAACAGCAGAGAAAAATTACAATGCTTGCTCTTTAGATGCAGACGTTTATGCATGGTGCAGCATTGCAGTGGAAATATATACATTTAAGCGCTCTCCAGAGCTTATTGTCAGACTTGCTGAAAAGTTTACCTCTAAGGAAATAATTTCCCCAAAGCACTTTTCAACCACAGAGAAGCACGCGATTCCAAAACGCATTATAGAAAAGTGCATAGGTGCAATCTCTCCAGCGGTTCTTCTCCAGTGCTCTTTAAATGTGTACGCATATACCCTGTGCTATATTATTATGCAGGCGACTGATACCCCAACCGACGAGACAAATGACATTCTCTTAGTTGGTTCCTCTGATAGAATAGATCCATTTAATTCCTATGAAGAAACAAAAAGAAGACTTAAAATTGCAAGAGTGGCTAAAGACAAAAGAAAACAAACTCTTTACATGATAAAGCAGCATATTTTAGAGAGAGAGAACACAGGCGGGTCTCTATGTCTCTCTGCAACTCAGAATCTTAAGCTAAGCATTGAAAAGGAATGCATCAGAGACTTTTATCTGTACCTGCTGGATATGGATAGTCTGTGCGCTGACGAAGTCACTCCAGAAGAGATAGAGTCCTCTTCTTTTGTGGACACAGTGCAGTCCTTACTCCTTTTATCAGGCGATGCCTTAGTCAAAGAAGGTGATCATGCGCAGGCACTCAATTGCTATGCGCAATCTGGAAGAGAGGCCCTCGAGAAAGTATGCAATTTGCAAATGAAACTGGGTCTTTGGAGAGAGTTTTTCTCGGCACCAGGCAGTCAAACTCCACAGAACATTCAGAAAATGGAAGAGGTTCTTGTCTTACAGAAGAACATTCTGTCTGCTGCAGAGCTAAACTTGGAAATAGGCTCTGTTTCTAAGGGCTTGAGGTATCTTATAGACATTGAGGAGTATGAAAAGGTCTTGGCATATATACAAGGCCAGTCAGAGCCGGCTACATGTATTCTTGACTCTCTTCTGCAGAAAGCAAGAGCATATTCACATAGTGTGCAGAATACAACAGAGCAGTATTCACAAAACACCATGCGGTTGGTCTCTGTACGAGAGAGAAAAGATAGGGAAAGAGAAGAAATACACAATGGTATGTTTGCTGACGATGATTGTGACACCACATACACTCGATCATTTATCACAAACACGTTTTTATCCAGCAACACAAGCAATGCAAAGAAAAAGAAGAGAAGTTCAAAGCTTAGAAACACAGTGGGAGGAAGATATGAAGAAGAATACGTGCAATATGTATTAAGCGAGCTAATTTTAAAAACTAAAGCTCAAATGGCCTGCATGCAGCACATTGCAAGCATACTTAAAGATATTCAAGAAAAATGCGCTGTAAGCACAAACTATGCAACAGAAGCAATTAGAGGTCAGATTCAGGATAACACAAGAGAAGTAGAAAGCTACAGAAACAATCTTAGAGCATTCTATGATATAATGCAGAAAACAAAGGAAACTGACTTTGTCTCTAAAAACACAGAGGACGATCTTTTATATGATCCAGATCGGCCCATAATAGAAGATCCCTGCACAATGGATATTCATGTATATCTTTCTGCAATAGATCACTAGAGAATAATAAACTTTAATATTATCCTTTTGTCTGCCTGCTTTATATTTGAGGCATCTTTTTTATAGTAAAATAGTATTCTAAACTGTACCATTTTTTTATATAGACTTTCTAAAAGTAAATGCTTTCCATATAGTATGAAGTGTTTTCAGAAGTATTTAAAATAAAATATTTGGATCAACTATAGAAACCCACAGAAGAAAGTCAGTGAATGGCAGGTCCTATAATAAATGCTCTTTTCTCCAGAATAATATCCACTTTATGCTACTATTTCAGAGCTATTCCTCCTCTTTTCATATCACTATGATAATATGCAGTACTCTAGCCAATCGCAGCATTCTATGTCAAAGTAGTCATTTATTTTATGTTCTGTGCGCTCTGCTGCTATTATTACAGTCTGGCATTCCTTGTGTGCCATACTATTTTCAAAATCGCACATTATTTAACAATATGCTTCTAACCTGCACTCTGAGCATTTGCACTCCAATTATTTATTTAAATAGTACTATAGACATGCAAAGCTATAGAGAGGAAAATCTATCACACACCCTTTAACTATACATTATAAGAGCGCCGTGAGTCATGCCAACTGAGTTAGCCACAGATAACCCTAGCCTCTGCTGCCTATTGTATAATATGCATTTTCTGGATATGCATACTCCTCTGCGCTCTCAGGCGCCGTCATAAGATCTATAGAGCATATTGACACTCCTTTGCACATCATGCTGGATGGAGCCTCCTGCATAAGCTCTCCTAAGTCCAGGCTTTTATCCTCCTGCTCTGAAAAAGACGCCATTTTTCCATCCCCCAGGACTATATTTAGCAGCTGGTCATACCCCAATAGACACCCAGTCACTTCTATCCCGCCAAAAAAGCATATTCGTACCTTCTTTCCTACGTATTTTTCCAAGTCAAAGACCTGGTCTCGTTTACTTGCCTTCTCATCTTCTTGCATATTTTTTTAGTTGGCATGCCGCTTATTTCTAGAAATGTCTTGCTCAAACTCTCGTACAACGGCCAGAACTACCACGGCTTTGCATACCAGCCAGGCCTTCCAACTGTGGAGCACCATTTATTCCTAAGCTTTCTAAAGGCCAAATTCATCCAGGCAGAGGAAAAGCAGGTCCGCCCAAGCACCTTCGTGTGGCCAAAGGAAATACTTTCAGGCATCGCTGAGAGGAAGTATTACAAGTGCGGCAGAACAGACGCAGGCGTTTCAGCAGCCTCCCAGTTTATATCGCTTTTTCTGCCTGCACCTGCAGGAAAGGAGTATCCGTATGATCTGATTCTTAACCAGCACCTTCCCGAGGACATCCGAGTGCTTGGATGGATGTTTGTGGATGACCAGTTCAGCGCCCGGTTCTCGTGCATATCCAGGGAGTATGAGTACTACTTTTCTAGGAGAGCAGGCAGCTCTCTATCCATAGAAAAAATGGCAGACGAGTCACAAAAGCTACTGGGCACCCATTGGTTTGGAAGGCTCTGCAAGCAGGAAAAAGAGGCCTCAAAGAAAAAACGCCTTGAGAAAAAGCAAAAAGTGTCCCCAGATGAGGTGTGTGCAGAAGAGGCCGTGCGCACAGTCGACTCAATAGTTTTTGAAAAGGTATCAGAGGACAGCGTCACAGGAGTGGAGGTCTATCTAATGCGCATACGCGCAAAGTCCTTTCTGCACAACCAGGTCAGAAAGATATTCTCGGTTTTGTATATGTTAGGGACAGGCTCCGATATAGAGCTTGCAAAAATTCTAGATAAAAACCAGCCGCAGAAAAAAGACATAAAGCTTGCAGACCCCTCCCCCCTTGTGCTGGCGAGCTGCGTGTTTGCAGATACAGATCTAAGCCAGCTCAAATCTGCACAGACAAGGAGCCATCCTCTCATAAAAATATGCGAGAGTGTGCAGGTAAAATCTAAAGTAAACGAGAGAATAACAAAGGAGTTCTTTTTGCATTAAAGCACACAAAGGGAGTTAATTTTAATACTAGTACACTTCTAGATCATAGAGAGTGTAGAGAATGCATCTCCTTGCTAGGCGGTATCCCACACACATTTGCCTCCGCGTGTGCATAGAATGTATATTTGTGTTTAAGTGTACAATAGCTTTCTTTACGCATTAGATGTGGATATTATTACATATACGCATGGGCTTTACTATACGAATTCCAACAAAGAGTGTGCTTAGTACGGGTAGAGATAGTTATTTAAGAAGAGCCCAAATGATAGGTAGATCACAATAAGTAAGGCTATCTAAATAAAACAAAGGATAAAGTGGTATCTCTGGTTTTGTAGTGTGTTGGTAAATCAAAGTTAAGGTTGCCCAGCACGTTTTCTATATTTTTATACGATGGCAGGTCTCTCTATTTATTCTATACATTTTTTGGTTTACTCTTTTTCTACTTTCCATATATATGTAAAAAATAAACTCTTCTGTATTTCGTGTGTAAATATTAGATAGAAGGCTTATTTCCTCTAAAAAAAGACGAAAGCACAGGAAAATCAAAAAAACTGCACAATTCAAAGACCCAGCTGGGTGCTGACACCACACAGAGGAGCTTAATACACAAAACAGGCTATGTATGCCCAGCACATAGAGAACACAACCAGAATGCCGCAGCAGTAATACTATAGATTATACCAAAGGAAGAATACATGTATAGCAGCATGTAAATACATTCATGTAAGCAAACTATAAACAGCACACTCTTGCTCTACAGTCAGGTTACAGCCATAGCAGAGAAGTGCTTGTGCTGTATTGCAATACTGCAGGCCATTCGGAATGTTTATGCATGGTGCAGCACAGTAGCATCATCACAACACACACTCTGCTCTGTAGTAGTAAAGTATACAAGCAGAGGACAGAAGTAGAAAGCAGTGTGCAGAAATAAAATAAAAAAGGAGTAAATGCATGTGTCTTTATTGTTTTTTGTGTTGTTAATATACATGTAGAGACAGTTCATTTAGAGGAGTTTAATAGGAGCTTAGGATATTCGGGCCTGCCTGCGGGGTTGTTTTATCTGTTTTGTGCAGGCAGGATGGGCTTATGTGTGTGCCAGGAATACTATGCGAAGAGTTTAAAGTGCTTCTTGCTAGGCCCAGGTTTCAGTGCGGGCCTGTGATGAGTTTAACTTACCTTGATGAGTTTAAGTTGTCCGAAGAGCTTAAGTTGTCTAGATGAGTTTAACTTACCTTGATGAGCTTAAGGTATCTGCCTGTGCGCAAGTGCACACAGAGGAGAACTAGCAAGTGATTCCTGTGTTTCCCTTGGAATATTTTTACAGATTTATGCTCTATTTATACTTATATTTTGGAAAATAGACCTTAATTTACCCGTTCTGGATGCCCCCAATATCCCCCAAAGAGCGCATATACTTTTTAATATACAAAAAGACCCGCTCTAAAGTGAATATAGACAGGTCTATGGGGGCTGCACCCCCAATATGCCCGAGTAAGGGTAAATTGCGCAGGAATTGCGCAGCCTGGCTGTGTACCTCACACGCATAGAGTATAGCGCAGAGCGCACAGATGCCATACTGTAATACGCAGTATATAAGCAGTGAATATAAACAGACTGGCTGGCTTGAATACCTCAGACTGCACTACTAGCCTGAGTACAGACAGAGTTGAGAGATGTGGGCGCACTCTTTTTGTTGCTCTCTTTATGGCATGTGTGAGTTATAGAGAGTAGGGCCCTTTCACAGAACAGTCTGCAGTCTCTGCCTCTCGGACACAGCTACCCTTCTAGGAGCTCTGCCCTGCACACACATATGCAGAGTGTCTCTGTCCTCGCTGCAGTGTGGATGCGCACGCCCTTTCTAGGCAGGAGACCCATCTCAGAAAAAACACCTGAGAAAATATTTTTTGCAGGGGCGCCCCAGCAGGGCAAAACACAGGAATTTCGGAGAAAATGCCCTCTTCCTTCGGTTTGCAGGGGCAAAAAAGTGCGGAGAGGGAAATTGCTGACGAAAAAGGAAAAAAATAAAATGCGGTCTATAAATACGCGAAAACTCTGTCTTTTATTCGCAGTGCGAGAGACTTCTCAGCCACAGACGCATAACAGTCGGGTCTGGAAACACTCAGTGCTGTGGGTCAGCGCGGATGTAAAGCACCACTGGCGGGCATTTGGGCTGGCAGGGAAGTGGTGTGGGGGCCAGTAGGCCGAGGCCCCCTTATATATTAATCTCTTCATTGGCACAAGAACCTTGGGCAGGGCTGGCATATAGGTATATAGTACTTAGAAAAGAACAAGAATGTTGTTAAGGAGAAAGAAAGTGCTGTGTAGAATGCTTGTAGTATAAAAGAGGAGGCTAGTGGATTATAGCATATGTCTTAAGAAACACTTTATATGTAGTGCATTTACAAAAAAGCCAAGTTTTCCTTAATTAGAATTAGTTGACATCTAAGCATAGTAGCAGTTCACTTTTCATTGTATACATATGCCTGCATGGCATAACAAAATATCTTTTAATTAGCTTTAAACCTACTTAGTGTACACCAAGTTGTTTGGATATAAAATAGCAATCAAATATCCACTTCTCAAGTATAATTCCATGAGATTGCTGATATATACGAAAATAATCCCGGAAAATCTACTAATCAAAAGAACGCTATATAGTTGCATGAGAATGCTCACAAAGCATTGCATATCAATTGCTAAGAACAACCCAGATGTAAAGAAAAACAGTCATAGTATATCCAAACATCCGCAACAATACACGAATAAAAAGCACTCTAAACAACAAATCTGTCTATTATAGACTGCTATCCCATCAATCGAGTGCCATTTCCTTGTGCGCACTTCAAAGTATATAGAAAAATCGAGTTATGTAACCTATATTTATTTTAGAATGACAGTCCAATCTATAATTACATTACATATAGTAAACCACTCTACGAGTTCCGCCTCTTCCAAAGCCGCCCTCAAATCCGCTAAAGCCTCCGCCGCCAAAGCCACCTCCAAAGCCTCCGCCAAAGCCGCCTCCATTCATTAATATTTCAAATAGATCGGCTCCGTTGTGGCTATCTCTTCCATATGAGCCATTAGATCCTTCATATTGGTCCATTACATCATCATTGTACCCCCAAGACTCTTTTTCTTTTTCTGTCATATAGTATCCAGTGTCGTACTCCTGCTTCTTTATGTCATCTGAAAGAACATCTTTTGCCTTATTGGCCTTGATGATTGCATCCTTACACTTTTTTTCTTCTTCCGGGTTGTTTCTGTTTTTTCTTAACGAGATATTCGCCTTTTTGCTGGCCTTTCTATATGCACGCATCACCTCCTCCTTGGGTGCTGCATTCTTTAAGCCTAAATACTTGTAAAACCCTTCTGGATCAACATGTCTGCCTCTCTTCGACTTCACTACACGTATTCTCCTCTCAGACCGCGCCTTTTCTTTTTTAAGAGCCTCCTCAGTAGCCCTTTTGTCCTCTTCTTCCTTTTTTTTCTTCTTAATTGCATCCTCCTGATTCTTCTTTTCTCGAGCAATCTTAATGTTTTCATTATAGAGCTTCTTTACTGCATTGTACTCCGCGCTGTCTGTCTTCATGTTCTCTTTTATTGCATCATGTGCCATCGAGAACTTGCCCAAATTGATCATTACACTGATGTGGTCCTTCCAGTCCTTTTCAGTTGGCGCGCCTCCTCTGGCTTTTTCTTTGAGAATTTGCTCAGAGTATGCAATTACACGCGCAGGAGACTCCTTAAGTATAATTCCCATTCTAACAACAATCTCCAATGCCTTTATCATTGTGTATGTAAAGATTGTAGGCGTAAAACGAGAGTCAATCAGCCTTGCAAGGGCCAGGTCCTTATCAGTAAATGTCCTCCACTCTCTATAATTGTATGCAGTGCATCTGCTATTGTGCCGATTTAAACCATTATATTTCTGAACAATAAACTGTGCTTTTTCATAGAGCGTTGACAACTCTTCATTAGTCTTCAGTATGTTCATACCACTGTCTGTCTTCCCCATCAAAAAGTAGCAGTGCATCATGTGTGCCTCTCCGCTTTTCTCTTCCGTGTCTATTTCAGCCAGAACTTCAGCGTCAAAAAGAGCCAGCTGGTACATCTTTTTGCGTATGCGCTGGGCAATTCGGATCTTTAGCAATGCTGCAGAGAGTGGGCTTTCCATTAATGCGCTATTTACTTCCTCCTCAGGCGAGTTAATAGTTAGCTTTTTGAACTGCGTGGCCTTCTGAAGTATTGCAAGCCCTTCTGAATCCATTACACCAATTCTAATTACCTCCTTAATTGTGTCATCAAACCTTCCTAGACCAAGCAGCGCTTTGCACAGACCCATGCCGATTTCTCTCTGAACTGACTCCTCTGGCTTTTCGCTCTGCAGATACTCTTCCTGTGCAAGAGAGTAGTACTCAAGCGCGCTCAAATACTCTTGTTTAGCAAGAAGCTCATGTCCCTTTACTAGACTCTCAATGTGAAGACTTTTCTCTTTCTCATTGTCTGCGGGCATGTCCTTTTCAGCACCGGTCGGCGAGCTCTTTTCACTGCCCTCTGGAACTTCTATTTTTTCGCCATTTTCAACAGAAACAGCTCCGCTTTTAGTCCGATCTTCCATATTTACTATTCTACTTGCCTCTTCTTTAATGCCCTCTAGAGTCTTTCTAATATCCAAGGTATGCGCCATTCCCATGAATAGAACGGCCAAAACAACCTGAACCCCCAGTCTTTTTAGTGGAGATATTCGTGTGCATCTATTCTTATCATCCTGTCTCGCTGTTCTGCTAGATTTTTCCATACAAAAATTATTTGTGAATCCTTTATTTTCAGACGAGTTAATTTGCTAATATATTTGCATAGGAGAATAAAAATTAAATTTAAATGCCCATTATAGAACTGCCAAGACTGCCAAGATTATCAGTGCCGCGATTCAGAGAACCTAGAGAAATCGCACGAAACAAAAGAGTGAAGGTAAACAGCACGAAAGAAAGCGGAGACGAAAATGTGATGCTTAAAAGCATGCCTTTTAAGCCTGAGAAGAAACACCTCTGCAAATATTTTGTAAAGAATGCATGCATACGAGGCAGCAACTGCACATTCTCGCACGACCTGTCTAAGTTCCCATGCAAGCTGTTCCACATAAAGAAGAACTGCAGAAGAAAAAACTGCCAGTTCTCGCATGCCCCTATTTCCGAAGAAGAAGTAAGACTATTGGTTTCTGATGGATGGGAGCTCGAAAAAGAAGAAAAAGAAGAAGTATTTGTTTCTCCTTTCTTATAATCAATTACATTCTAATGACTTTTTGTGGATCCATGAAGGATGGGCCTCATGGACCACTGGAGAACACGAGAGAAATAAATTTAGTAGTATAAAGTAGACTCAGAGCAAGAAGACAGTGGATGAGAAATTTCTAGCAATGAGGTGGAATTAATTAACAGATATTAATTAGTTAATTATTTAAAAAAGGTGCATGGAGGAAGACACAGAGAGGAGAGATCTACTGATTTGCGGAGTTAATGGGTTTACAGCACAGAAGTTGTTAGAGTACATTCTATGCCATAGGCCCGAGCTGTCTGTGGGAGTGACCTGCAGAAGCGAGGAAAAGCTCACCCGGACATTTCGAGACATCGCAGTGAAAAAGGATAGCTCGAAGGCGCTGGACAAGGTGGCCACCCACATAACAGGAGTAGATAACATTGGAAAGCTTGCCAGAATATTTGAGGGCTACAAAGTTATTATAAACTGCATAGGGCCCTTTGCGATTACAGGCCTAAGCATAGTGGAGGCAGCTATTCGGGCCCGGTCGCATTATATTGACTGCACAGGAGAGCCTGGGTTTATTGAGGAGAGCATGAAGATGTTTGGAGAAAAGGCTCAAAGCGAGGAAATAATCATTGCACATGCCTGCGGCTTTGACTCCCTTCCGTTGGACATAGGGATTATGTACACTATGCAGCAAATACAGGAAAAAGGAGGGCGCGCAGAGTCTATTGAGTCGTATATGCATCTCATCAACAGCAGAATCAACCTAGGGACATTTAAAACAGTCATAACAAGTCTGGACAATCTTAAAAAGAGAGAGAAGAGAGGAGAAATCTCTCAAAAGGCTCCTAAGAAGAGCAGCGACAAAGACAGAAAAGATGGACGTAGAGGGCCAAAAGTGAAAAAAATGCCCTTCTTCAGTCCATTGGTAAACATGTATGCTGTGATATTCCCTGGATCCGATTCCTATGTGCTTAGAAAGACAAATGCTCTTCTTGGCGGGATATATCCAGTATGCCACTGCTACATGGCCGTGTCTTCTTTGATTGGGATGGCCTATCTCCTCTTCTTATGTCTGCTGGTTGGGATAGTGTACATTCTGCCAAGCTCACTTCGCGCAGCTGCATATGACTATATAGATGTTTTGAGCTTCGGAGCAGTGCGAACAGATGGCCCGTCAGAACAGGAAATTCTATGCTCAGGATTTAAGACCCACATATTTGCAAAAGGTGTAGACGAACACGACAACCCCACAACGTACAAAACACTCGTATCGGGCCCAGACCCAGGATATATATCCACGCCAATCGCTCTTCTTGTATCAGCAGAGATCATTCTAAGTAACCAAGCAGGAGTTCAGAACAAAAAAGGAGTGCTTACACCAGGCGCTTTATTTGTTGACACGGATATCATCCCAAGGCTAACAAAAGAGAAGATTGTGTTTTGTATAGCCGCCGATGACAAACTCTAGCTATACTGATCATACTTATAAAATACTTCTATTTATTCTCTATTTTTATTTTTAGTATTGTGAATTTTCATTACCAGCTCTACTAACTCGCTTAGAAGCTCGTCTGAAACAGACACCCCATACTCTTCAAATACACTGTGCAGAAAATCCTCTAGATCGAGGACTATGCTGTCTGTTTTGTTAATTCGTCCAAACTCTGAGAGCGTGTCTGATATTGATGCAGATATCACGTCAATCTCTTCCGGCGCAAGCCCCTCTTCGATCATGTCTGTGATTGGCTCCCACCCCATAATTGCAGTAAAGAATAGCTTAGAAGAAGCATCAACGCCCAGCATAAGAATAATTCTTTCTGAAAAATTTGCATGCATAAATTCTCGCATGAGTCAATGATCTACTTGGAGGAGATAGCAGATGCAGAGCTATGCAGGGAGATCGACGAAATGTCGGATAACGACTCTATTTGTAGCGAAATTGAAAGCGAGATATACTCGCTTATTCATTTTGGCAGGTCCGAGACCCACAAAATAGACCATCTAAAAAAGCTGCAGCCTGTTGAAAGCAACCGCTATTTTCAGTGCAGTGCAGTGTGCTACAGATGCAACCAATCTGGGCATCTAGCGCGGGACTGCAGCAGGCCTATGCTTGCGTGCTACATCTGTAAAAAAACAGACCATAAAAAGACAGAGTGCCCTCGCTACTTTTGTAAATTATGTAAAAAGTATGGGCACTCAGAGGCAGTCTGCCCGATTAAACAGGGCCAAATAAAGTGCAGCCTTTGCATGAGCAGATCTCACAAAGCAATTGACTGCTACATGAGCAAAGAAAAAGGCAGCACTGCGCATATATGTACATACTGTGGCGCAGGGGGCCATGCACTGTCGTCTTGTCCTAGAATGCAGCAAAATGCAACAAATAGCACAGCTTCAACGCAAAACTTGCCAATCAAGAAAACAGAAGAGAAGAAGAGCAAAAACAAGGGAAAGAAGGGCAAAAAGGAAAAAAAGGACAAATTGCCAAGTGTGCCTGTGGCTGAAGTAGCAGATGAAGGAATTAAAAAAGGTAAGAAGAAAAAGCGAAAGAATGTTACAGAATAAAGATCATAAGTACCTAAACAGCACAGTATTGCACACTAATTGGTGTTACACACACTGCTATATGTTTTCTGAGTTCTTCTTTAGTGATTGTTAGCAGCAGCTATTTATTTAAACACCCTTTATTCATTAAATTATGCTTCTCTTTTCTAGACACAAGAATAAAGACAAATAAGAGCCGGTGGAAATTATTTGGGCATAATTTATAGTATGCTTTGTATACCACAGTGTCCATATAGATGTATAGATCTCTTTATTAAAACTCTTGCAATGTCTACTACAAAAGAAACTAGAAAATATTATTAGAATAGCTTATTTTTCTGAGAATACTACTATGCTACACTAAAATGCATCTGCATGCGCTGGCCTTTTATTGCATTAGGTTTGCTAGAAAACCTTAGATCTAGAACTATTCCATTGTATGACGGGCAGAAAACACATGGCTTAGTTATTTAGTAACTGGATACTGCCATAGAAGGCCATGTGCCTAGTTACTCTTATGTGTATGCGAGGGCAGAAAACACAACCAAAGCATGCTCTAAACAAGAAGTTTTAAAGAAACAATATGCAAGTATATAAAAATACAAATATAAGACACTAATGCTGTAAATAAGGATTGTTTTTATTATGATATCACAGGTGTCTTTATTAGTCTACTACGAGTGCAAGATTACTAGTTTATTTTATAATGATTCTTTCCCTATACTAATTTTAGAAGCCTTATCTGACCAAACACTTGCTCTTTCTTCTAGATTGGCATCAATTGCATGCATAGGCCCGCCGCAATTTTCATCTAGCTTCAAATCATTGCAGCCATAAACTATCTTATTTCCTCTTCTATAGGCTTTAGCCCACAATAAATGAATGTAGTTTATGTGCTGCCAGACATATAGCTCACTAGCAGAAAGAATGCTAGAAAAAGGCTTATATTCTGGCGATCAGAAGAGATTAAATGTTGATTCGAGCTCCTCTTTAAGCTTATTGTCTCCACCGCCTGTTCTAATGTATTCCGTGTACTTAGAAACTATTTCTCTGTCTATAATAATGAAGTCTTTAAAAAGAGATGTATTTGCTTCTTGCAGTGTTGCAATCATTCTTTTTGTGTTTTTCATCTGCACTTGATCAATCTTCTGTGACACTTTCTTCTTGTCTGACAGCTGATCAATCCTTCTGCAGATCGACTCAGATCTGAGCTCCTGCGACTCTGCAATCTCTTTCTTCAAGAAATACACATCAACTGAGTTTGTAACAGACTGAAGGTATTTAATCACCTCCTCTTTGATGTTCTCGGGCGTACTTCCATCAACCTTTGCCTTTAGCTGAATTAGAGGCTGCAGAAGAGAATTCACTAGGCTAACAACAAACTTGTCTTTATCTTCTGTTGTCAACTTTCCTGCTATATCAATAAGAAGACCCGGGCTGTATATTGCTCCGCCAAGATTAAACCGGGCCTTTTCCAAGTCAAACACGTGCTGATTTATCTTTCTGTCCAGAAGCAGCTGTCTTATTTCAGTGTAAAATTGCTGTGCTGTATTATCTAAGGTTATCTTCACTGAGTTAGTACTCCCCATTGCCTGCATTGTTTTCTCAATCACATTGCTATACGTGCTCCAAATTTCTTTTTTTTCTGTCCTCTGCCCCATTAGAAAGAGTATTTTCTTAATATTCTCAACTAGAATCATCTGCTCTGATTTAGATATCTTATCAAGAATCTCGAGTTTTGCTTCAACTGCAACTCTCTGCATATCCCCTGCCTGTGCTGTGTTTTCATCCCCTGCAAAGAACTGATTTCTATCCGGAAAGTTTGTAAGATGGGTATTCTTGTATTTGTTAAAAAGCCTTTTTAGAGAGAATTTAAATGAGGTGTCTGCCACGCTCTCCTTCAATATTTTCTTAAGCTGCTCCACGTTCTCCTGAATTACAAGCTTGCTCTGCTCTATAGCACTCTTTGAAGAGCGCTTTTGAATGTATGCCTGGAAAAGAATGCTGTCCCAAGAGGCAGGCGCTATAAACACAGTGTAAATAGCTAAGTCTGCAATTTTCCTTTCTACATCCCTAATACCAGTGCAGTAGGACGAAGAAAGCACTGTAAAAAGTAGCCCACCCAGAAATATTTTCTCTCTGTAGCCATGTCTTGTTAGCTTCATTAGCGTAAACACCATATAGGTCATATATACCTTAAATCCAGCAAATAGGAAATAAGACATTGTGTCAGTGTGTTTTATACTATTTACATTTAAACAACAATACACACATATTTCCGGAAAGAACATAGTATTTGCTGTAAATATTCTGTTTCCAAGACAAAACAGACACTAGCCAATACTAACTACATTGCCATTACTAACTATACTATGTAGCAAAATATACACTGAAACAATTTATAAAAGGCTTCTTTCACTCTACCTATTGGATCACCTGCAGTTTCTTTCATGAGTGCTCTTTTATTTTTGACTTTTTAGGCGCATGATTACTTATTTAAACACTAATCTGCTTTCTATTTTGCTTGGAAACGCACATATGCCATCGTAATAGGCTAATTAAGATATGTGCTTTCTACAGTTTAGATATTTAGCCTGATGTATTCCCAGTGCCAAGCAATGCCAATTCTTACTACATGCAATTCTAAGAGCAGACATACTGCGTCCTACTATACTCCTTGGAGAGCATATAACGCATAATATATTCCACAGTTGAATATTGAACTCGGATATATCCGCTGCATGAATATTAAAGAACAAACCAGTTATAGTATCTGTGGAATAGGGTTTATTTTCTACTATGCAAAGTGTAGATACAATATGCATTCTACTCTTCTAAATAGTATGGAATTATATGTTTCATATCCGTACTCTACATTCTTCCTACATTGAGTATGTTTCAATATTTGCTCCTGCCTCTGGAATATCTGATATGCAAATCGCAGATAAATATGGATGTTTCAATATTTCGCTTATTGAGGCCCTCTCTTCATCTGCTCTATTGACACATTTATGAATAAAGTCTGCCAGGATCAAAGGGGTCTCTGGGCTAATAATTACTTTAAACTCCCCTGCAAGGAATTTTATATAGCACTCATAACCACTCAGTATCTCTTTCTTGTATTTCCCTGGCATATTCTTGGAAATGTTAAATTCTTTGATCCAGTCACCATCCCCTTGTGCTATTACGCCCACATCTGATGCAAAAATACCCAGACACCATATGTCTGCAGCGTATCCATGCACAGATCTGTAATATATCTCGGGAGGCATATAGCCGTATGTCCCAAATGCTCTGTCCTGCAAGTGCACAGACTCAACGCCTTCTTCTAACTTCCGCGCAAACCCTAGGTCTATTATCTTAAATATTATCCTCTTGTTTTTCTTTGAGTACGTGCCTATAATATTCATAGTCTTCAAGTCAAGATGAACAATCCTCTTGCTGTGCATAAAGGCAAGCCCTTCTGCCACATCTTTAATAATGGTTCTGTGCAGAGTTCGAATCACTTGACGATCGACTGTGTCTAGATTTTTATAAGAGGTAAGCGAAAACTCCAGATTCTCCTGGAATAACCAAATAATTGAACAGTTGTCTTTTTTGTAAGACTCTGGCTGCGACTCGTACGAAAAGTACGTCTGCACAATGTTTGGATGTGTCAGCTCAAAACACATGTCCTTCTCGTGCATGTCATAGATGCTTATATTTACAGCTCTTTTAATAATGATACTTGAATTCAGCTTATCTGATATGCTCTCCGCTATGCTTGGAACATCCAGCAGATCATATAAATCTCCACTGTAGCGGAACACTTGGCTTAGATATGTATCATGCAAGATCTGCATATTGTTCTGATCAAGGAACTCTACAAATTTCCTGATTAGGTTCGCTTTTTCAGGGTCCTTGCTGTCCGTGGCCTTCATCTCCTCTATTCTGACGTCTATTTCGTCTGTTATTACCCTTATTTTCTTGTAGAACTGTGTCTCTTCTGGGGTAACTTCTTTCTTTGCGCAAGTGCTTTCCTCTCCCTTCATCTGCACTTCCTCTGCAGTTTCTGAGTCTATAGCATATTGTGCATGCACGAAAGCTCCCAATATGCATACAAGCATGAACTTTTGCAAAACCTGCTTGATCACTTTATGCATTTCAGCAGCGTTAAATTTTTTTTGAATATTTAAATTTTTATGATAGACTGTTACACCTATTGTGGCTAATGCATTCTCTTCAATTAAGTGCCAGCATCTGTATAATAGTGGTAGGTATGCACTAAGCGCCTATACGGCTAGGTAAATATAATCCATGTAAGACTTGTTACTATTTGCTTGGCATGCAGGAGGAAATGAATGACTCTGTTGAGATTGCTGGATTTACCAGAATGTTTGGCATTCCGCTGTATACTCTTTCTCTGTATTTGGTGTAGCTTTTGTGTTTCTCAATCAGCAGAGCCTCTTCCTCATTAATATACTCAATCACTCTGTCTTTTAGCGCAAATACTGAGACAACTATGCTGCATATGTTCCCAAGAGTCAAGCATATTCCAACGTACAGCAGAAATAGACCCAGATAGTAGGGATGCCTTATATACGCATATATGCCCTGGTCAATATATACGCATTCTGCAATATCGTTTTTGGAAAGGATCCATATGGAGGAGAAGATAAATAGAAGAGAGGCAAGAATTATAACTCCTCCAAGCCGCTCTAGTAAATATACTAAGGTTCCTGGCAGGAACGGATGTATCATGTACATAATAACTGATTCTATTATGGCAAGAGTGAAAATAAAAAGAAGTGCACCGCTTAATGCAGGGCCCTTGCTGTTTGCCATTTTTCGAAGGAGCTCCTGCATGTGTATATTGAAAACTGCCTTGTGAAAAAATAGTATGAGTGCACATACACTGGCTATTTTCAGGCCTTTTTCATTTGCCGCACTATACACTCCGTGATAAAAAATCATTCCTAGCGCAAACACCACAATTGTTTCTCTATTCATAAAATTTTTAATTGGAGCACGCCATTCTTATGTAGCTTAGCATGCTTATACAGCAAAACCTAAGAGGATTTCTTACTATTCGCTTTGAAATTTATGCCTTCATTATTTAACCGATTCTTGCATATGTACAATTTTAATGAAAACAGTATCTGCTTTCTTTACAGCGCATTAACAGTATACCTGCTTTTGCATCTTTCTTATCGAGTGCATGTGAAAATTCAATAAGAAAATATGAAAGAAAATTCAATAATAGAAGACCTTGTATGAACACAAAAGTAGGACTATTTAAGAGTATTTCATGCAAAGCCACAGAGAATTCGGGTTATATATAAATAGATGCAAAGATATTCACTACTGCTAGGTCTATATGGCTTACAATCATATAGTGCATTAGAGCCTGATTTTATTCAAAATTGCAGCAATTTCTACACTCTCAGTACCTACTTGTCTACTTATTTATTAAACTCTTGTCCACTTATATGCTGTACAATTTCGATTCTATACTGGATGAGCAGATGACACATATTGCTGAGTAAATACTTGGCTTAAAGTTTTCGAAATATTCAAAATATTGGCTAAGAGCATACTGCATGCAGCACTTTGAACTAAGAATAGAATTATTGAAAATTCTAAAAATAAAAGTACTAGAGACTCGCAAAGAAAGATAAATTATAGAGTAAAACGAATGTATAAATCGCATTTAAGACATTTAGCAAATAACATATAATATTTTATTGCGATCAAACTTTAAAATATCTCTATTATTATATAACCCAAAGGTTTCTGTGTTTTTCTAAATAGAATGTACCTTAACAGCAGACAAATATAGAGTCTGTGCCCTCAGACAAAAGTTACTGACGAGTTTAATATGTTTTCATGTAAATACTTGAAAGGTTCAAAGTGTCTCTATTTTAACTACCAAATAGGGCTATGCAATTTCTTTTCTATTTACTTATATCTTTTCTAGAACATAAACTCTACAGATATTATTACATAAATAGTGGGCTGAAGAGTTTTAAGCCTATATGCTCTGGCATAAAATCAAGAGAAGGGCGCATGGTGAAGGATCTAGTACGATAACTACAAAAACAAGTAGAAATCTACTTGGCACGCCAGCTAATAAAGAGAGATGAGCCGTATATTAGCTGGACTACATAAAGAGCTATAAGAATTACTGTGAGTGCTGTAGCAGAGTGAATATTTCATGTTTGAGCACATGGGAATATTTCTTAATACTGTATCCAGGCAGTAATTCCATTCCTATACAGGAAGTTAGCATTGTGTCTGATGCTTTGTCTTGCCCAAATTAACCACAGCACAGACATACTTCATTCTCAGCTTGCTGCAGCGCAAGACTAAAACCTAGCACAGTGTATTATAATAAATAATTTATTCATCGTATGTAAAGGTTGTTCTTCTATTCATTTTAATTTCTGATCCTCTCTTCTCAATTGTTTTCTTCAAAAACTCATTTCTCTTCTTTGGGTCTCTGCTGTCTCTTTGGTTCTGTCTTATTTGTGAATCAGCATACTGCCGAACCTTCTCGTTCTGTGCATTTGTTCTATATTTGGAGCTTCTTCCTCTGTTAAACTGCTGTGGCAGGTTGGCTGCCTTCTTGGGTGCTGCATTCTTTGGTGTGTGCGTGTTAGCTCCTTTAACTCGGTCAAATGAAAGACATCTGAACTTGTCCGCTCTGAAAATAGAGCCTGGCTGGTACTTTGATATATCCAGCTTGCTATCAATGGTAATACTAGCATATACGTGATCATCAAACTTTCCAAATATTTCATGAATGTCTGCAATCTTTCTCTCTCCCTCTCCATAGATTCCTGCATTAAAGTATGGAACAATATTTTCTGTTAGCCGAATTACAATCATATTGGTGTTCTTTACAGGATGTGAGTACTCCCCAATCTTTATAAAGTTTGCCGGGTCTTCTTTGTTCTCTCTTTTCCCAAACCGCATCTGTGGAAAGTCTCTCTGCCCTTTTCCGCCGCCTTTTGTATTTGCGTTATTATTACCCCGTGCCATGCAACTAAAATTTTAAAACGCTTAAAATATTTTGCAAGAATAAAAGTGTTGCTGTCTACTAGTGCTTTGCTAAAATCTGGCACCCACAGGTCCTTATGCAGTAATACTTTATAGATTATTTATTTATTTTAAAAATGTCGTATATAAGTTCTATGGGAAGTTCTCGTGTGTTTTGCTATTCACCTTGCTTACTCTATCTTTTCTTTCTCAAATAGGCCTTTTTTCTCTCTTAGTGCGAGCGTAAGTGCTTTTTCGTGTTCTGCCTTATCTGGCACCATATAGTAGAGAGAGTGCGTAGGAAGAATATCCGCCTCTCCCTTCGTGTGTGTTCTAAGCAGATTTGTGAGTGCTTTTATCTCTGCCACTGGCATTCTTACTTCAAAGGTTATGGATGTTTCCTCTACAGTGGTAGACAGGATGTGTCCAGGGGACTTTACTAGAATTGTGTTTACACTTTTTGCATAGATAGATGGGGCGGATATAAAGAGTATTGTATGGTTTGTAAGCAGCCTGGGCATGGAATCCAGATATATCTGTGACAGTGTGCCTGTGGGCTGTCTTTCAGTTGGCTCTACTGCTACCATAACTCTGTTGCACTGCTCAAGCAAAAAAGGCCCATTCTGTAGCAGTGCAGAGATACTCATTCTAAGCATATTTGGAGTGCCTTCTGCGCACTTAACATAGCAGTCTCTTCCAAACAGCTGTTTATACCCCATTCTCTCGATTTCCTCGCCTGACTCTTCTTGTATCCCTCTTAAAGATATCGCATAGCATTTAGATTCTGCATCCTGTTGTACTTTTACAACTCCCTCTCCTTTTGAGACTGTTTCTTGGTAAATCTCTGACTGGTCTTCCGTACTAAAATGAAGACCTTCTAAATCTGTTCGTATTTTGTCAATTTGCAGAACACCATCACTTCGCACAATTACCTTCCCTTGCTTCACGCTTATAAACAGGCCTGGCTCGCATCTTGACAAGCGGCCAAGTCTTTCAACCACAGAGGAATAGCACTCTGGAGATGGTATTATAATATCAGTGAACAAAGGCGTAAATACAGGCCATCTTAATTTGCCTAATAGCTCTTTAGACAGGTCACTGCATGTTCCTTCTGCACAAATAATTCCCTTCTTTTTGCAGTCAATCCCTTGAATACCCACCAATCCAGCTGCCACTTCCACACTGCTGCGTGTTTTAGTAAAATATACGAGATTCTTAACTTTACAGTGTGAAATACCACTACTCTCCACTACATAGATTGAATCTCCTACAGATATTGTTTTTCCATAGAGTGTTCTCCCTATTGCAGTTACTACGTTATCTACTAACGTATTTGAGCAAATAATAGCCACTGCACTACTACTGTCTACTCCCATCCAGGTATTTTGTGGGGTATGGTATATCCTGCTGTCCATAAAAGATATGCTGCTGTCTTCTTTACTGCACTCAATTTCACATTTACTTACATCAGGCATTGCTGTTGCTGGAATATTTACCGAGGAAATAGCTGTATACAGAGCAGAAAAAAAGCCAAACTCATGCGAAACAATGTCTTTAGGGCGTATTTTAATCTTAAGCCCGGGTTTGACTTTTCTATTGATTCTCTCTGACAGCTTCAATAACTCTGCCTGCTCCTGTGCATATATTGTGCGCACTATTCGCAGAGACTTTTTTAGAGTCAGATGCCCCATTGCCTTGTTAAGCACTCTGTCTGCGTTGGAACTCTGTCCCATGCACCAATTGTCCTTTGCACTGCCTATTATAATATTCCCCATGTCCCAGCCAATGGGCTCTTCAAGAACCTCTTCTAAGCTCTGTATAATTCCACTGACTCTATGCTCAATTTCGTCCCCGGATGCACCAAGCTTGAAAAGAGCATCGATCTTATTAATGAGAATAATTGGAGCACACCGATTGTCTGATGAATTCCTCACTAGCTGCCTAAGCCGCTCAGTCACTCCCTTCATTACATCCACAATAATTAGGGATATGTCTGAAAGAATAAATGTAGATTCCGTTAATGATTTAAACTCTAAGTGCCCTGGAGTATCCAAGAAGGTTATTTTTTTCCCATTTACGAATAAGCTCACAGGTGACAGCTTCATTGTCATTTCTCTTTCCAGCTCGTCCTTTCGTGAGTCAAGCAGCCGTGCCTCGCCTGCCATGCTTTTTGTCAAAACCCCCATATACTCTAGTACATTGTCCATGACTGTAGTCTTTCCATGGTTCACATGCGCTATTAGATTTATAACGCATTCATTAGAAGTATTTTTGTCCAACCTATCTGATACTGCTGCTTCCATTGATTTCTTTGCAATTATATTTTATCCGGTGCTAAATATTTATATAGTGTAAATTTGCGTGGGTACATGACAAAAAATGAAAACACAACAGAAGCATTATACTTGTTCTTCTGTGAATTATATCCATAACTAACCCAAATTTAGCTAAAACTCAGAAAATTGTGTCATTTTCAGTTAATTTAAGTCTGCCAGAATCTTCTTATTCATGTGCTGCAGGCACTACTGAGTGTTAAATATCCTAAAATTATACAACCAGAATAACACAAATTAGTGCACATGGCATCTATATAAAGCAATATTTATACGATAAGAAGCACTAAAGTACATTTTAAACAAAGACCTGCCGTATATAGTAAACCATTTATTAATTAAATATTTCTTGCGTACTTATATATCATAATATGGTATACTTATTTGCAAGCACACTGTCTAGTTATATATTCATTATGTGGGTTGCCACCATAATATATAACTGCATCTCAGATCTTTAATCTAAAGAAAGACTTTCAGGTGCAAGGATCGATATAACCCAAATACGTTTCTGTTTTTAGCACTGTGCTAATACTTACTACTATGCGTGGTAAAAATCTCACTTTCATTAATTCTGTGATATTCCTCGTATATCAGAGACTGAATATATAATAGTAAGATAGTAAGAACAATACTAAAGAGGAGGAATATGTCCGAAAGAAGAAATACATCCAACACTTATAAAAAAGGTCAAAGTCACCAACCGAAAAAATATGATAATAAAACTCACTTGACCACTACCCCTATTAGAGTCTAAAATACTACTATCTCCAGACTAGCTCGTTTACCCCCTATTGGGCACGTCATGTATCCTATGGCTTCTTGACAAGTGCGTGCCTAATAATGTCTATTGAGTTATTTACGATATGTATAAAGGTGCTTCTGTCATATGATTTGTTGTTTGCCTCAATCTCAATCTCAAATGTAGGAGTAGAGTTCTTTACATCTGTGCTCTCCCTTCTTGATTTCACTTCAGTCACATCCACTACAAACAAAGGATGCGTGTATGTTGTTCTTCTTTTTTCTCTCACATTTCCTGAGACCTGCATGCCAATTGTGTCTTTCTGCACAATTTCCTCACTTAGCCCAATTCTAAGGTCGTATTTACTCTGCGGACAGAAAATATCCAGAGAGAACATCTTCTTCTTTTTGATAATAACCGACTCTTTATGCACTGGAGCACCATTGATCTCTTTTGTCTCTGATCTTCGCATGCCGTGCAGCAATGTGTCAATTATTAGCTTACTCTCAGACTCCTCAAACATCTTAGAGAAGTGACCTTGCAGCAAATGAAAGTCACTTTCTGACACTGTGGCTTCAAACCACAGAGTGTCTGTTCTTTCCATAATGCATGGGTGAAGGACTCGCACTGCAAGTCTCTTCTGTGTTGACTTGTCCATTATAGTGCCCAGTCTTACTTCTATTTCCATAGAAGAAGATAGTTTCTCTGGAAGAGCCTTCTTTAAAACCTCCAGTATATGCGGATTCTTCTCGCTTGTTTCTTCAAACTTCATTATGCCTAGATGCACAAAATATAAAATAGAAATAGAAAATACAGCCAGCAAATAAGTGTACTATAGAGACATCCTGCAGAAGAGATTCACTGGATATTGTGATTTTAGCATATTTCTAGTTAAGTGTTCCAGCCTTTCAATCCATAAATACCCATAATAGAATTAGTGTATTACTAAGTAGAATAATTTCAACAGAAAAATTCATACTAAAGAATATTCTAGTACATGGATATAACCCGAATACTATAATATTTCTGGTTAAAATGGTTAGAATTAGCAGGTTCTTATGACATATTTACTCGATCCTACATAGAATACTTTAAAGTGGCAAAACTGCAGGAATAAGTCCAATATAACTCCGGAGTAAATACAATGTGCATCTATTCCTATCAGTTATTTCTGAAGTTTCAGACTCAAAAGCAATCTTTTCAGATTGAAAAGAAGGATACATCTCTTTATTCATATTCATACACCTCACCTTACAGGTTCTTGCTTTCTTTGGCTTCTGTTCTATGCGTATCACTCTACACTGCCTTTGTAGATTCTGTGATATTTAAAAGTGTTTTCAAAGAATCAACTATTGCTGCTGGTTCTTCTTCTGCGCACAAAATTGTTTTTATTGTCTGCAGAATTATACTGTGCGTAAATGGTGCTTTTCGGTCATGTTTTATTTCGTAGTCAATAGAATAGACTTTCTCTTTAATAAAGCACTGGATTTGCGTTATAATTTCATCGGATAATTTTGGAAGCAAAGAGAACACTTGTTGTTTTTCATGGAGATTGCTTGCTATAAGAATAGCAGTGTGAATTCTAATATACAGTGCTGTATTGCAGACTGTGAAGATGTATGCAGGCACTTTGTACAAAAAATCAACTTTCAGTGCAAGACGGAACATAGCAGGAGCCAATGAATAGGATGACTCTGGAGATATTGTATTTAAAAGAGAATGCACGCGGCCTTTCATTCCTGGTGCAATATCCAGCACTTCTGTCAGAATTAGAATCATCAAATAGTCTGCCTCAATTCCGTGCTTACAGAAGCACAGCTCAATCTCAGACACTAACTGCTCTATTTCTATCTCAGTGAGCTCGCTGTTTCTTTTTACAAGAGAAAGAGCCGTTTTTAAAAGAAGAATTCGCGCAAGTGGACTATTATCCGATGCAGAAATGTACTGGAAGACCTTATTTGGCCGGGCTATCTCTGGGAATACGCTCCATATGGCCATAATCATCTGAAAAAGCTTCTGCTTTCCATGCTTTCGCAGTACATCATCTGATGTTAGTACCTTCAGAACAGGCCCCAGCAGATCTCTGCACAGAGCTATATTTGCAAGTATCTCCCGAATCAGAGGCGGGCTGCTTCTTGCGCCTTCAAGAAGATTCAGACAGCGTGTGAGGCCATTATTAAACACAAATGGGCTATTTTTAGTGCAGCGCATAGAAAATAAAATGCAGAAATATTTATAGCTGTTATAGCTCTGCTAATAACCCGAATGCACAGATGAGTCTCTGAGCTAGAAGTACTTTTGAATATCGATGGAATTATTTGAACTATTCCGGCTCTCAGTATAAATGCCTACAAAGCTGTTTTCTGCTACTTTATAAATTGATTTCTGAGGATGCTGCTTCAGCTGCATAGAACTTCGAAATCGGGTGCTTCATACGAAGGCATCTAAAGAATCATTCGTACGACAGAAAATCATGTTAGAATAGTTATTAAAATACTATAGTCATAGAGACCTTCTCTTGATTCTGAGATTATACGCATTTTCTGTCATTTGAGTACTAGACAGTCTCACAGGAGTTGCCAGATTGCTAGCAAGCGCAAAACAAATATATCTACTGCATATCATATATAAGTCTACTGCTCAGTGCTGAATTGCAAAGGAAGGACAGCCAGGCGCACTAAAGCACTCTGCTCAAATAAGTGGGATCTTCTGGTATTTTCCTGGAAAGAAATAAAACAGCTAAACCAGCAGTTAATTTATTTATCTGTTAGACTAGCTTCTTGCCTGTTCGTGTGCAGACTTAAACTCTTTCATCTCCTGTAAGAACAGTCTCCACTCAGAGACTCTTTCTTCATTTTCCTTCATGAACTGCTTTCTTGCCTCCTTTCTCTTAAGGCTGTCTTCAATCTTGTACTTCTGTATCTCCTCCTCACCAAGCGACATCTCCTCTGTTGGTGCCACGACTGTTCTCCAGAAAAATCCATTATCTCTCTTTATATTTGACGCAAAGACTTCTTTCCCGCAAAGATTCAGTATTCGCACTTGATCCCCAGAGAGAAGCGCAATGTAAAGACCAAATGGAGACATCTGTATTTCAGCTGCGCCTGTTTCCAGGACTCTGTGCAGCACTTCTCCATCCTTCCCAATCAGGCAGAGATCTCCTGAGTCAATGAGTATTACTGTTATCTCGCCAGCTATTACCCTGGAGATTGGCTCTCTAATGACTGCGCCCTCAACCAGTATATTCTGTGCCCGTCTTAGCACCTTGGCAGACGTCTGTGTCTGCACTACAATAGAGCTTTTGCTGGTGTATACATGCTTTACATTCTCACCAAGTGCCTTTGAAATAACTCTCTTCCCGTCCAAATTCCATATCTCTATAAAGTGGCTAAGATTGTCTGCTATCTTACGGACATTCACAACAGAAACTTCATTCTCTGAGAACTCAACAGAATAGCTTTCTATGTTGGTGAAAACTCTCTTTCGAATGGTCTTCCCTGAGGTGAGGCAGTATAAAGATAGCTGCGTGCTTATGGAAGTAGTCTTCACCACCAATACAACATTATTCTTCTCTGACATAAATCCCTCAACCTTCTCATTTGGCACACCGTAGTACTCTGGGTAGATAATTTCATCTGTCACGATTTCTCTTATTTGGACGCCTTTCTCACCAGAAATCATATAGTGGGTTAGGTCTGAGGAGACAGCAAAGGTCTCTTCATTCTCAATCTCCACCTTCTTTATCTCTGTCTTGTTGTATATATTGTAGACGTGCCACTCCTGGCGAGATGGATCTGGCTGGCACCCAATGATAATGTGCTCGCCCAAGGTGTAGTGCGATATAATGTCATCCAGTACAAATCCATCGAGTAAGTCTAAGTATCCACTGTAGACAAACACATTCTTCTGCTTGCGTGCCACAATTAGCTCATCCTTTACTGTTATCTCCATCTCCTTTATGGGCTTTGACTTAATTAGCTTGCAGGGAAACATCTTGGACAGCTGGTAGTTGGAAAGAACATCTTCGCCATATATTACGAACTGCTCCCCAAGTGCCTCTGCCCTCCACATTTCTACCTCTTTCTTTCCTATGATCCTTTTCACTGCAGGCTTGTATATCTGCTCTTTTCCTACAGACAGCTTTCCTACGCTGTACATTGCTAAGTACCTAGCAAAAGAAAGAGCCTGAATGCACTCTCCATCTATGCTCATATTGTTCAGTCTTCTGACTAAGTCTGAGACTAGCTTGATGCCTCCACAGAGACACAAGACAGCAGAGTCCTTTCCTACGCATGTTTCCTTTGTAAAGTAATTTCCCCCGGCAAGTTTATTTAGCTCCTCCATCTGGACAGCCATATCCTTTGGCTTTAACCCAAGCACCACTAAAGTGCTTGTCTGTATTGCAGTTGGAATCATTCTAATTTAAAATATTTTATGGAGTGCAGAGTTTATTAAATGCTTTTTCAGCCTGCAGCCCATGAAAAAGACAAGTGCACCACGTACAAAGAAATAATCAGCAACAGCAAAAGCAATTCCCCTGAGAATTATATATTTGAAGGGACTAAGCTGGATATATCAAAATCCCTTCTGAACAGATCTGTCATTACAGTCTCAAACACAGACAAAGGACTAAGCATGAACTACACCATGAAGAATATCTCAAAGCTCTTCTCAGCCTCTCTTTTTGGAGATGGCTCTGTCTTAGGAAAGATTCTTCCGTCAGATGGAACAGGTCTTTCTCTCACGTATATGCATGGGACTAGCAACAGGTACTTTGACATTGGATATACTAAGACATTTAAGAACTACTCTTTTGCCTTGTCTGCAGTAAATCCTGACTTGGAAATTCCAGCAGTTAATTTCTCTGCAAAGGAAATGCACCCTCGTGCTGTACTCGGCAGAATAAAAGAATTATTCACTGCTGAAAATATCTCGGGCCTTATGAAAGAGGGTCTGCAGGATACTAAAATTGCAGAGAAATTGAAGAGAAAAGTATCTGAGGTGCATAAAATAGTGAATGGTGGAATATTCTCAATAGCCTCTGTGGCCAGGATATACCCTACTATGCACATTGGACACGAGACTATTATCTCCTTTGCCAAAGACAGCAAGATCCCAGGAGGTGAGACCAAGACGGTTTCATCAATATTTGGTCAGTACTCTGCAGAGATTGCATCTACATGTATAATTAGTAAGGCATTTAATACCTGGAGAGTATTAGGATTATACCACACAATAGGCCCGGCTGGTGCTCTGATTGAAAAGTCGCTTGATGAGTCTGTCTCTCTGCATGGTGAAGTATCCTTTGACTGGAGAAATATTCTGAAGAGAAAAGAGAAGGAGTCAAAGATGGAAAATATCCTGCAGTCACTAGGAGCATCTATTGGAACCACAATATACGGGGATGGAAATACCACCCGAGTGTCTGCTGGGAGTAACGGAACTGTCTCTGTTTCCTCAGATATTTCTGTTGGAGATGGAGCAGCCTTGAATTTAAGTGGGCAGATTTCTTCAAATGGGCCTGTCCTAGGGATTGGATTTACTTTCACCAGCTAATCCCAAAGGAAATTGTCTTTTTGCACATGAAATATGCATATATTTTGCACTTGAGAATATCTTTATCCAGGCAGCACTGTTTGCCTGTATTCTGGCATATGCTTGGTTGATAGTAAATCAGTACGGCTGTTCAGTAAAGTCACATTATTCATCTATTTATTGTTCTGATTTTGGCATTTTTATGTTCGCATGGTTATATTTATGCCATGACAACAGCATAGTCTAATATAATCTGAGACTGAATAAGATCATGCACTAATTTATGCTGTGCAGTCTGTCTAGTCATTCGTAAGACGAGATGCATACATGATAAATTCTTTCTCTATTTAAGCTTGCACTGAAATTACTGCCTTGTTCTTTCTCTGAGTGCATAGTCAACTATTTCTTTCTTCTGCAATTTATATGCGAAATTTCATTATATCCAGATATTCTGGTTGTATTACGTTATAACTCACTCTAACTGTCTTACTGCGCCTGAATGGCTATATATTTAATTCACTTGATCTATGGTGCTTACTAAAATACGTTCAGAAATGTACTTTTATAGAATGATTTCGTAATTAACTGTAGAGTATAAACAAAACTATTTATTAATTAGTAATTACATGTGCTCTAATTTAAACAGACTAAAAATTAACACCAGATGACTTCTTTACTGGTCTATCCCCCATGGGGTTAGATTCATTTTGATCACCCTCCTCGCTATCTCCAGTGTTATTTCCATCTTCTTCGGTTTTATTCTCACCATCAGCACCCTTGTCGTCAGAACCCTTGTTGTCATCTTCATTTTTATTCTCACCATCAGTTCCCTTCTTATCATCAGTGCCCTTGTCATTGGTGCCCTTCTCGCTGTCATCACCATTTTCATTAGTAATGTCTTTCTCGTCTGTCTTTGGTCCCTTTCCCTTTTTTTTAGAGGATACTAGTGCAAAGTTCAAAGCCAGAATTACCAGCATAAGTAGTGCCCAGATTGCTTTTGTTTTCTTAATCATTGTTGTGTTCTTCATGTTTTTCCAGGTTTCTTCTTTCTATATAGATAGATTAACTGATAAGCTAATAGATATAGCCCTGAATACCCAATGCTTCATAACAATTTCTTGCCAATAGAAAAATCAGCGAATTATGAGATGCAGTCAGCCAACCGCATAAATAGACATCTGCAAGCACTAATTAGACCGACCCAATAGCCTACATTGTAAACACGTTTTATAAAAAGAAGCTGAAATCTTCTGTAGAACAAAAGTACGCTTAAAGTACGCATCTAGATTGGTAATAAGAAGTCTTATAAGAGCAATATATAGATTCTTTATCAATCTGCAATTTATAGATCTTTTTCTGCCTAAAGAATACGGTCCATGCATACTTGTCTTTCTATTCTGTTTTGTAAACCGTCTTACTAGGCATCCACTAAGAGACCAAACTATTTTGCACAAAATGTATTTTTATATTTTCTTTTGTCTTCTAGTAAGAAAGCCTGCAGTTTTTGTTCGAAAAATAAAAAAGAAGAGAGATTTTCTTTATTTAAATGTGCAGCTTCTTAATGAAAATATATTTTGCAGCATAAAACAATTGAGAAGTAGTATATTCAGGTTAATTATATTGAATATCTTTTGTAGAAATTCAAGTGCACTCCCTTACTGCAAGAACTACACGTTTAGACCAATCTTTCTAGTGTACATGTTAAAATATGTGTGTGTCATGGAGTGCTTAAGAGGCAAAATACTTTCAAATGGCCATACTCCTGTGGTATCAAAGATATTCTGTGATTTCCCAGGACCAGTATATACGGTCTCCACTGAGAATGATATTCTTTCCATTGGCTTCACTGAATACCTAAACCCAAGCAGAAACAGACCATTCCTAATGACTCGCTTATGAATACTCCCAAGTTCATCATAGTATGAAAGATGACTAAATTTCTCACTAGGAATATATATTCCTTTTATTACGCCGTCTCCTGCATTCCTAACACAAAAAGTGTCTATGCACCTGCGCAGAATAAAATAGTCATCAACTACCCGGGTGTGCTTCTCTATTACTACATCATTTCTCACAGAAGGATCATCAACAATCACACCCCCACCCAGCACATGCATCTGGAAAAAGGTCATCAGGCACAGAAGGCAGATCAACAATGATCTAGACATAAAAATAAAATATGTCATGCAATAAATGTAGTTAATTCAGGTTAACTCGGGTTATATCGGGGTATATAGGGGTATATATGCAGTACTGAAGAACAAAAAAGAACAAAAACTCATGAGAAATCTGCTAGTATAGTGAAATAAGTGTAAACTGTGGGTGTATGTTACTCAACTTAGTACAATATTTATAAGATGTAAAAGGCTTTTAATTAACTAGAGTTTATTAAAAAATCTGAATATTTATACCATAACAAAACTGAATATTTATACCTTAACAAACCTGAATATTTATATCTTAACAAACCTGAATAGAATGAATATAAAATATGAAATGAACATTGCCTCTAATAACTTCTAAATGCCCTTTATAGTGAGACATTGCCTTTAAACTTCTAAATTAAATATTTAGATGGATGCATGGTCTGAGTACTCTAAGAGGCAGTGACTCTTGAACAACAGATGCACTTTAAGGTAATATACGGTTGTTTACCAATGTTTATTTAAATATAGCCTAAATACGTGGTTATCTTTGCCCGCTTCCTACAATTGCTTTGATTCTCTCCTTATCCTCTAGCTGCTTTGCCATAAGAATAATAGAAGTTCCTCGTTCCATGGCCTGCTGCAACTCGCACGAGTATATTATCAAGGTGTGACACTCTTTATGGCAGACCATCTTGCACCCCTTGCACAGAAGGCCTTGCTTGGTCTCTCCATACAGAAGCCTATTGCATATGTGGCACCATGTCTGGATTCCTTGCTTGAAGGTGGTGACTTTGAAGGTATGGTTGTTGTACCGGATGGTTGCAGGCTCTGAGGAATGTCCTTGTGCTAGGGCCTGTCTTAGCTCGTGTATTTTCTTTTCAGTTCCTTCCTTCTGCTTGAGTGCCATGGGAATGATCATCTTGCACGAAGCAGATGTGCTTTTTATCATTCTATCAATTCCTTCAAGTATTTTCATCTCTTTCTCCAGCTCATGAAGTAGCTCCTTGTCCTCTCCCGGGGTAGGGACTTGATCAGACGAAGACTCAGTCTGCTCTGTGTATACATCATCTTCAGACGGGAGAAGAAGCTTGAAGGAAAGTAGCTCTGCCTTGGAGTTTATTCTAAGAAGTTCATTTTTCTTTATATCCTGGAAGTATATCTTGTTAAGCGGAAGACAAATGTCCTTTATCTGCAGGTAGTCTTCTTCAAGGTGCAGGGTTGAAGATTCCCATTTCTTGTCAACGTATATTTTGATCGGAAAGTTGTATACATTTGAGGCAAGTTTAAGTCTTCTTATGTGCTCGCGCAGTTCTTTGTTCTCTAACTTTGCCTCTTCCACTTGCTCAGAGAGTTTTGCTCGTGTTTCAACCTCTCTCTGGATCCTGCTCTGTGTGTCTCGCAGTTCTGTCTGAAGTTTCCTTATCACCCACCTGGCTTGGAAGGATACTTCACTCTCTCTCTTCAGGGACTCCTTCACTGTGTGGACATACGTCTTTATCTCTTCCTCTACTAGTCCTATATTTCTTATAAGAGGCTCAAGATCTATTCTTAAGAGATGCTCATACTCTGCCTTAAAAGACAGTTCTAGTCCATCTATTGCCTTAGCCAGATCAGCTCGTTCTTTTTTTATTGTCTGCATCTCCAAGTCCTTCTCCAAAGAGACAGAAAATATTCCATCCTTCTTTTGCATTAAACTGTGGACAGGAGATATTTCCTGTTCCTTAGAGGTTCTTTCTAAATCTCCTTCAAACTTAGTGTCTATACATACAGGAGAAGCATCTGCATCCACAGAAACCTGCTCTTTCTCAGAGGATTCTTTCTTTGATGTCTCAATGCATGTTATAATTGGCTCTTCAATCTGTGCAGTTTCATTATGTTGTTCATTATGTTGTTCATTAGTGCTTTTATTTGGCAGAATATCATTTACAGCTTTCTCTGCCTGCGCCTCGCTTTGCACATGAGCTGCATCTTCATTCAGATCCTCTGTTTGTTCATCTGTCTCGTCCTCAGAAGGTTTCTTCACTTTTTTACATACGCTGCACATATTCTCAACGGGTGCAGATTCTTCAGTTACAGACTCTTCAGGTGCACTTAAAGATACACTGGGTATATTGGATACATTGGAAGTATTGGATGTACTTGATACACTGGAAATATTGGAAGGCGTGTACTCTGCAGTGCAGTCTTCACTTACCTCGATGGAATTCTCTTTTGCGTCTTTGGGGGATATGGGGGATATTGGGGATATGGGGGATATCTCTTCCTTCTTTCTTTCCCTTCTGATTTCCACCTGGATATCTGGGTCGTATCCGAATCCAATGAATTTTCGAATGTTTTCTGCAGTGTTCAGGAGTGTGCTTTGTGCAGGCATGAAGTCATCGACCTCAAAATTCTCAACAGACTCTTTTGACAGAATAGTTGGAATGTACGTCGCCGTATTCGCATGCTTCCCAGAGAAGTCAAATCCTTTAAAGAATCCATGCGCCATTATCTCACCTAAAGAAAGTCTTTTTTCCTTCTCGCACAGTAGCTTACTGATTAGATCACGGAGTTCATCTGAGCCTGTCTTCTCTAGGGAGTATTTTATGTTCATTATATTATCGTATGTACCACGGATTGTGTCATCATAGAAAGGAGTTATCCCGTGTGCCAGCTCGTATATGACAACACCAACTGACCACAAGTCTGTTTTTTCACTGAGTCCACCGCACATATTCAGTAACTCTGGTGCTACATAGTCAGGCGTACCGACAACTATATGATGGTCATCAGCGCACAGTGTTGTTGCACTCCCAAAGTCAGCAAGCCTTATGTGCCCATCAGAGTCAATCAAAACATTCTCTGGCTTAATGTCTCTGTGGACAAATCCAAGGCCATGCAGTTCACCCAGGGCCATTAACAGCTCACCAATGAAAAATCTGATCATTTCCTCGGAAAGCACTCCCTCTCGGCAGGCCAGACTTCCTAAGTCTCCGCCTGAGATAAAGTCAGTTAGAAAGTACAGGGCATTTCTGTCTTGAAATGACTTGTGAAGGCCCAGAAGCCATGCAGAGTCTCTTCCGCATATCATGGAATCTCGTTCTTTCATTATTGGGTTTACAAGAGGGTCATTGATAATATCTTGTTTGAAGACCTTCTTCAGTGCATATACCTTCCCGTCTATTTTGCTTCTGACAACAAACACTTCACTGTGCCCACCCTTAGCTAGGGCATGTATGGTTTCATAGTCGTCTGGTGTGCTGACTACTTCTACTATTTTATCTATCGCAGGGATACTTTCCCCTGATAAATTGATGGCTTGTGCGCAGTCAATTAACAAATCCAGCTCTTTATTGCCTAAAAGCAATTCCTTGTGCTTCATAACAAAAACAAAGAATTTTAGTTACTTAATGGATTCAAATAAGTTTCGATGGGAAGAAGCCTTCCAGAACACATGGGAGAAACATGGCAAAGGAGATGCTATTTTTGCACTAAATGTAACCAGAAGGACAGAAAACATGCAAAGAGGGATTGTTAGGCGGGTTCTTCTGGTTCTTGACATGTCATCATCAATTGAAGAAAGAGACTTTCTTCCGTCAAGAAAATACTACGTCAAAAAGGGCGTCATAAAATTCTTCCGGGAATTCACTGAGAGCAATCCACTCTCTACAGTTGGATTGGCTGTTGTATGCGGGGGAATGTCGTATTTGGTGAGTTCGATTCTCTGTGAGGAAGATGAGATAGAAATGTGTTTTGCACAGAATGAAGGACAGGGTGGGTTTTCTTTGGGATCTGCCTTTGAGACAGTTAAGGAATTCTTTCAGGGTTGTTCATTTCTGAAAGAAGTTATTTTCATTGTATCTGGGTTTACTTTTGTTGGAAGAAGTCCGTTTATTTTAAAGAACAGTTTAATTAACAAAGGGATTATCATGCATACAATCCACATGGCAGGAGAGATGGAAATACTTAGAAAAATAAGTGAAGAGAGTGGGGGAATATTTGGGATTGTCAATTGCCCAGAAGACTTATCTACTTTACTAGGTCTGATATGCATACCACCACCGCACTCAGCCTCTGCACGGCTGTCCATGTTGAAAATTGGATTTCCATCATCGATCCAAGAAAATACAATTTGTGCCTGCCACTTAGAGTTGAAGGAGTGGGGATATGAGTGTCCCTTCTGCACGACAAAAGTGTGCAAAGTGCCTGGAGTATGCCCTATCTGTGAGAACATCCTGAGTGCACCAGTTCATTTACTTAAGGCTCTTCACTGGAGTGACTCAGCCCCAATATACGCACCAGAAGGCAAAGGAAGGTGCAGAGGATGCTCAGAGGAAAATATTCAGCTGCATGGGTGCCCCGGGTGCAAGAGCCGGCTCTGCATGGACTGCACGGGTTTTATTCGGCAGGAGCTAAATTTCTGCATATTTTGCACAGAAGCAGCAGGCGCACAGGAAGGCGCCGTAGTGAAAATAGAGAGCTGAAATGAGCTAAAAACATAAATAATAGACAGAGTTTATAGAATTGGTACAGATTTATCACAGGATGCAGCTGCATCATAGTAATTAAAAGTTATAAGACACTTAATATTCTGGTTATTTCGCATGGATTTCATCGTACAGTATAGTCTGGTCTCCTGTGCTCTATATTGCACTCTGCCAGAATATATCGAGTGTGAGTGTAGGGTAATTTGGCATATTTTGCTTGGATATATGTCTTGCTGGATAAGGATGACTGTTAGATAGTCTAGTTAGTCATAGACATACTGATAAAACTGTTGATTGCACAGGGAAAGTTCATGGTGGGCGTAGTTATAGAATATTTATTAAAACAGGTTCAGTGCCTTTGCTAAATACAGATGTAGTATGGGAAGATTTGCAGGTTCATGGCTACTTCTTTGGTAATTTGAATGTGTGTACGTTAATAATGTACTTTGAGAGAATCTGCAGACTAGCACCAGTGAACTCCTTCTCGCCCATGAACAGCCTAAGTTCTTCCATGGAAGACCTCCACTTAAGGTATGCTTCCTGCAAGTTGTTTAGCTCTTTTAATAGAGAGCTTATTGACTTCTTATGCTCCTTTGCAATATCAATTGTTTCAATAAGCTCCTTCTTGCTATAGTACTCCTGGCAGTCTGTCTCTATGATATCTGTTGATATTTTTACTACATCTGATAGCACAGTCACGCATGCCTGAATTTTCAAACTGTCTTTTTTCATCTTCTCTTGTATAAGGAGAACAAGACTTGAATTCTCAAGTATCCTGGGAAGTGTCTCAAGCTTAATACCCCAGGCACCTTGGTTTCTTCCATTGGAGTTAAGAATATTTATAATCCCCAGGGTTGTCCTCATTATTTTGTGGATGCTCTTTTCCTGCAGGAGAAGCTGGCAGCCTTCTGTCAGTTTATGTACATTTGGCAGAAGGACATTCTGGATATTCGGCAGAGTTATTTTTAGATGGAGGATCATTAGCTTATCTTTAAACCAAGGCACTGCAATTGCCTTTTTAAAGAAAACTTCAGGTGCTAGTTGCACAGGATGCTTTCGTATGAGCTCGACTTCTTCATCAGTAGGGTAGCTTTTAAGAAGACCTGAAATAAGGGTTTCATTAAATGGCTCTGGATTGATATTTGCCACTGCCTCAATTAGCTTTTCATAAGGGATCTTAACTCTTGCAAGCGCAATATCAATGGACTTGCATCTTTTTTTATCAATTACCCCATCCACTATGGCCTTTTCTTCTTCAACGGTTTTATCAACTTTTTTTCTTTCAAAAGCAGAAAAGTCTTCTTTCTTAAATATCGTTAATTCGCTTTTGTCGAGTACACTCCACAGGCCAGTTGTACCTGGCTTTCGTATATGGACTTCGTAAGGTATCTGCTGCGGATTAGATGGCTGCAACAGTGCAGCTTGCTCTATATATAAAGCTCTTGGTCCAGGCTTAGATACCTCTGCACTATTGATAGTAGTTTCATCTGTACTTGTCTCTTTTGACGGGACAGATTCACTTTTCTTTGCAAAATCATTCTTGGGAATGCCCATAGGAGGGCATACGCCTATTTTTGGCTGTGTAGGAATGGGCACAGTACTACCAGGGTCTAAATCTCCACTCAAAGGCTTTTTCATAATTGGCGGTGCAGGCATTTTTGAAACACTTGGCATAGATCCTCCGATGGGTGGTTTGTTGAGTGGTGCAGTTGGTGGTTTACCCAGAGGCATAGTTGGTGGTTTACTAAGTGGTGCAACTGGTGGTTTACCTAGAGGCATGGTAGGCGGTTTACTAATCGGTGCAGTTGGTGGTTTGTTGAGTGGTGCAACTGGCGGTCTGTTAATCGGTGCAGTTGGTGGTCTACCCAGAGGCATAGTTGGTGGTTTAATAATTGGTGCAACTGGCGGTCTGTTAAGTGGTGCACCTGGTGGCCTGCAGGGTGGCCCATTCGATGGACTAGTTGAGATAGGTACTTTGCTCGTGTCTTCTGGGAGGTTTTTCTCTGTGACTAGTGCATCTCGGCCATCAATGGCTTTCTTTAAGGATATGCACTGGTCTTTAGTTAAGGATATTCGGGTTATATTCTTAATGATTTTGCTAACAAGAGAGTCTGTCTCTATCTTGGTTAGTATTCCATCTGGGATATTGAATCCTTCATTCTCTACCATTGTCCTTTGGCTAGTGGTTTTTTCTGTTGGTGTTGGTGTTTTCATCTCTTTTGTTCTAGCAAGGGCAGAAGGTGCTTTTGACTCGGATAGACTTACGCTTACTGCCTCAGGATCTTTCTGTTTGGTGCCTTCTTCTGTCTTTCCATCTTTTTGCGTTGAGTTTACGGATATTGCAGTGGGTGATGGGAAGATGGGTGCCTGCAATTCCTTCCCTCTTATAATATCCTTGCATATGCACGTGTACGTTTCTTTCTCTGCCTTTTTCTTTCGAATGGCTCTTTCTTGTTCTATTTTCGCAATGTCCTTATTTTTGTAGACAGATTCCTCCAGAACACATCCTCTGATGTACTGCACTACATCGTATATTCGGCTGCTGTTTATTCTGTTCAGAACACTCAAGACATTTACGATATATGTAAGATCTTTCTTTGTGTCTTCTGTGTCCATTTGAATTTGGCGCACATCAATCTCACCTGCCATGCTGCGCACCTTCTCCTGCATCTCAATTACTTCACCAATTAACTTTCTTGTCCCACAGAAGGTGCTTTCAATCTTACTGAGCACTCGTCCTATATCGCACATTCGCAGCAGACTATCCAGCATAATACCAACCAAAGGTGGCTCAGAGTAGAAATCAACCAAAAGATGCAAAAATGCAATTGCGTACTCTTCATCAATCGTCCTAAATGTCAAGTTATAATGGATCTCATCAAGTATTCTTTTCATTCTAATGTCACAAGCAGGAATGCAGTAGGCATGTACTTCGTGCTTAGAGGACCTAAATAAATAGTCTAGAAATACATCCATATAAATAGTAGAACACTTTGCAGCAATCTGCAGGATGATAGTAGATATTCCTGCATACTCAGAAGGGAAGTGCATGAATATCTCTGTAAACAGTTTTGTACTACTCTGAAGACTTCTTATTATAGCAGGAGACTTCAGCAGAGTTTTAAAAAAGTTCACAGTGGGCTCTAGTATCCTGTATATGGGCTTATTCTGCTTGGTATTTTCCAGCTGAAGATACATCCTAGAATCCTGCACCTCTGCCTTTGGTGCAAGAGCAGAAATAATTCCCCATACGTCCACAAGAAGGTTCTTTTCAATTGCCTTCTCTACCTCTCTCTCTGTTAGCTCCACAAACTTTAGCCGCAATATCCGTATCTCTTTAATGTATTCCTCAATGTCCGTTATATTATAAGAGATTGAAAACGGCTTTTTAATATTTTTAAATTGATTGGCTATCTCAATCCCTGATATTTGCATAGACTTATTCTGTGCATTTATCATACGGAGTTTCTGCTCTGTGGGCAGCGCAAGCAGCACCTTCCTATTTTCTCCTTCTATCCCCAGCTCCTCCAAAAGGGATTGAAATTCCTGTGCTAATGCTGTACTAGATGAATCTCTCATTCGATAAAAAATAAATAGAATGCGAAATTAATAGAACAAGGCACCTATTTAATATAACCCGATGAGTAATATAATTAATGCGAATAAATTAAGACAAAAACCACAGGAGACAGCAAATATGCAGTAGAATGCAAAATATGACTGCAATAATTTCATAAATATTCTTAATATGCGTGCACTTAAATCAAAGAATTTCATGCATATTTATTATTCTAATGTGTCTCCTGCAGCCGTATATGATTCAGTATAATAAGTAAGGAGTATATGCAGGGTGACTGTACATGGAAATTAGTTAAATAATTAGTCGGATATTTTATTCAGCTTCTAATTAAATTCACTCATACAGTGGGAGAGAATATCCCACTGCATGGGCATATTGTATATTATATATGGTGTGTATTATATTTAGAGTATTTTTTGGGTGGAATTTGCTTTACTAGAGCATTGCTTGACTGTGAGATTCTTAACTGAAATTTACTTTACTAGAGTATTGCTATTTGACCAGAGTATTGCCTGGGTAGAAAGTTTCCTCTTAATGACTGTATATTATTTAACCTACAGCATGCAATTTTGAGAAATTCAGAAATAACTTTGGCAAATGCAGAGTACTATATTGAAGATTCTTTACAAGAAGGTTTATTAAGTGAAGTATTTAGAATGTATAGTTTGCACTTTTAAGCTTCTTCTTATAGTAAAATGTTGTGAAGTATAGTAAAGATTCTTTTTCGAAGAAATTCTAGAGTGTTTGACTGTGTCCTTTGAAATTTGAAGTAATAGCAGAGATATCTGAAATAAAGTGACTCTAATTAGGATATTTAGGGATATTTATGAGATATAGTAGATATATGCATATACTTGAAGAAACAGTGAGATGCAAGAGATACTATATAAAACAAATAGAAGAAATAGTTAAGATTAAAGGATAATTTAGAAGGAAAAGAATCTATTAGTTTAATACAGTGAAAATAGTCATGATATACTGGCTTTTCATGGAATTTCATCTAGTATAATTATACTCAGCTAATAGTCACTGACTTTGTCTCCATGGTATACAAATACTTCTGCCTAATAATCAGGCTTAAATAGAAGATTAGCCAATAGAATAGTCTCTGCGGTAGTATGCATCTGGTGAATTTGTGCAGTAAAATGAATAGTTCAGTCTATATGTCTCTTTCAGTCAGTAGAAAATAAACTTGTTCATAGAGACTTTCACAGTAGCAGACTAAGAGTGCTAGATATACCCAGGCACATTGAGCTACAGAAGGTTTCATTATAACAGGAATATACGGGACATAGACTTATTTTTGCACTAGTATTAATGATCAAGTGTTTTCTTGTTATGGGAGGTCTCTTTGGTTTTAAGATGTTTTGTTTCAATTGTAGCATAAGTATCCTTTCTCTCTCGGATATTATGCGAGGTCTTCTTTTTTTCGCTATGCTTACATGCAGATGCGCTGTTGAATATAAAGGCACAGATGAAGCTGCAACTGGACAGATGCTAGGGTCACGGGATATAACAAAAGTGACAGAGCACATGGAACTGCCTTCAAGAATGACAGACAGACAGGACAAAGAAGAAATAGAAAGAGTTGCAAAAAGAAATATGCAGTACAACCAGGCAATAGATAAGAATATAAAATATGCACTCTCTACACTCACTAGGCAAGAGAAAGAAATAGCACAGATTAGAAAGGCACTATCTTCAATCTCAAGCATAGTCAGTACATTTATGCAAGAGAGTGCAGAGAAGAAAATACCTAAAGATAAATTTGTTGCAGTATTTGATGGAGGGTCAACAGGTACCCGCTTAAATATATATCAGTTTGATGAGAAGGGTCTTACCCTGAAGTCGCATCTTTTCAAAAATGTTTCCCCAGGGATTCATCTAAGCAAGACCCCAGAAGAAGATATTAGAAGTCTTCTTTCTGTTGGAAGGAAATACTTGGAGGAACACCAGCATACAACAGGATATGACTTCCCTGTTGTATTCAATGGAACTGCAGGTCTAAGGCTAATTGGGGAAAGAGCAAAAGACCAGGTGCTAGAGAAAGTAAAAACCGTTATTTTGGAGGAAACAAAGAAAAAAGAAATAGAAGTAAGGGTGATAGATGGGAAAGAAGAAGGGTTTTATGCATGGGCAGCCCTTGTGTTTGTCACGCAAATGAAAGAGAAGATTGGGATTATTGACTTAGGTGGTGGATCAGCACAAATTTCCTTTGAAGTTGACAAGGATGCACAGAGTGTTCAGGAGGGAATAGTGCACGGAAAGAAAAAAGATGTTTTATCCAGGTCCTTCCTTGGAATGGGTCTGGTTGCAGGCCTGGCACAAGTGCACAAACTTGACACTCAGAATGTGTGCACGTGGAAATCACAGAGTTTCGATGTAGCCAAGTGCAAAGGCCATATAAAGACCATACTAGCCACAATGATACAAAGTACAACGCATGGAAAGGAGGTTGCTCCTGGATTGTCCCAGATAAATACTATTTTTGTCTCTTCTTTCATTGCAGAGATGCTGCATCTTCTTAAGACACCTGCAACAGCACAGTTCAAAGACATAAAGAAGATTGCCTCTACGGTTTGCTCAAATAAGCCATCTGCACCACATACAACTGCATCCAATGCACATTCTGCCAGTAACCCACCCATTCCAACCTCCCCAGCCCCTGACTGTGTGAGTGTGCTGTACACCATAATGTTCATGGAGAATCTTGGTGTCGGCCTTTTTACTCCTATAAAGAATGTGGCAACCATTCCAACTGATATTAGCTGGTCTCTGGGTAGGGCACTTTCTCTTATCGAATAGAAAATACTCCATCTATAAATATATAACTGCAATTAAAACGTCTTTTATTTTATCTTATCTTTTTCACACTTTTCATCTTTTTGCATTTCAGGTGCACCTCTGTACTACTGTCGTATGCAAAATATTCTACTAGTCAATTTATTACTCGTCTATTAAAATATTTCGAATATTTATATGAGGCAGTGGAGTGTTTTTGTATTCTTGAGTATTTTGGAGTGTATTTGTATTCTAGTATACTCTAGTGTACTCTAGAGTATTTTTATATTCTAGTTTATTCCACTGCACTCTAATATACTCTAGTATATTCTACTGTATTCTAGTACTCTAGTATATTCTACTGCACTCTACTACACTCTAATATATTCTAATATACTCTGAATATACTCTAGATACACTCTGAATATATACTCCCGCAGCGTGCCCTTTGAACAATAAATATAAAGGCGTATACAAGTATATATTCTTGTCTAAGTACGGATGTGCTTGCTTAAATAACCCTTGCTCATGAAATATTAAAGAAGCATGGGATCTTGTGAGTACCATATTTCTACATTTTAAACCTTCCTAGGACTAGAACACCAAATATACTTGAGTCACTTGTGATGTGCATTAGAATCTGCACTAATGTACACCCTGTGAATATGCACCAGAATGTGTAATAACCCTTTATCCTTTTGGTTCTGTTAATAATTATAAATAGACTAGAGACTATCCCACTCAGCAAGAATGTCAAGCACCCAATTGGCCAAATATGCTCAGTGAAATATAACTGCAAGGCCTTTCCTACGATGGTAATTGGGAATGTGGTTGACATGGAGTAAGATGTAATGTACCCAGACTCAATGAATGTGAAACTAAATAGAAATGAATATAGAAAGGATCCTAGGAGAAGTACTCCAAAGAAAAGTGGAACAAGTTTCCCCATGGAAATATAAAGACAAAAGGGCTCTGTTGTGTCTCTATAACTAAGAAGTGCCCTGAAGAAAGAGCAACTGCAAACCATAGATACAAACAAAGAGGCAATGTTTACCCAAAGACCTACTTGAGAATATGCCTTTTGGTTCCCTGGCTTAGTCAGAGGCTGCAGAAGGACAGCCCTTCTAAAATATAGTGACTCCTTAATTATGTATAAATATGCTCTTTTTAGTCTGCTGTGCTGCCCCATAATTCACAAAACATAATAATATTTTACACGATTAAAGAAGCACTGTATCAAACTGTCATGAGCTAAATAAATAAACAAAGAATTAAAAAGAAATCCATAATATAACTCAAATACTTTTGTTTTTATGATGTACCATTGAGTGCATACAACTAAGATACTCAGTGGGTTTGAAGGTATTTCTGGAATATTTCTCTTATTGAAGAATTTAGTGCATGCTTAGTGGATTTTCTTAATGGAAAGCAGATTCTGCAACGTAATAGAGTATACAGTAGTACTAGTACTTGCAATAGATGTATAACTGGCTGTTCATGGCACCTTATACAATGAGACTATAGTTATAGGTATACTATGGTATAATAGGTGCTTTGAAGAGAGAACTATTTGTTTACTTTAGATGTCTCTTGACTACTCACAGTCTGCTACCCCGTGGGATATTACTTTCTTGAGTATTTGAATTTATAAAATGCGTCTAAGTGGTCTAAAACAGAGTGATAGAAGACAGGCGTAACTAGAAATAGCCCGAAAGTATATGTGATATTTGTGATATATTTACTATATGTGATAAAAGTATAAAGGGGAATATCTTGGTATTTTTAATATAACCCGATATAACCCGAATCTACTCAAACTTAATTTCTGTTGATAATCCATAGAATACGCAGTCTACAAATAATCTGCAAAAATATACGAGTACTTAATGCAGTAATTAGTCTAGTATACTGTGTATTCTGTGGATTTACTAATAGATATAACCCAATATAACCCAAATACAACCCGATATAACTCGATATAAGAAGCACAGTAATAATCATTTATTCCTAATACTAATAAAAGTATCGATGCGTCCCTTGCAAGGGAACCAGCCTGGACTAATAGTATTTTAATACAATTCTTTGTCTCCTTGCCCCTCTATCCTTCATTTATGCATGCATTCTGGCTACTTCATTCTTCATTTTCGAATGATAATTGCATTGTCTCGGGTGCACACAATACTTAGATAGAAGACTAAACCACAGATAAAGTTCCCAATTATCATGGTCACCTGGCGTATAATGTTTGTTCTACTGTCAGATGAAGGATCCACACACCCAGACAAATTTATAGTAGCCAGGTACTGAGAAATAATACCTATAATTACCATGGGGAATATGCTGAATATCATGCCGTATAGTCTAATCATACTTCTGTGCATTATAATGTAGAATATGCTGTCTACTAAAATCACAGGAATACAAACTGTGAACGAAAGAATTAGAATGTACACAGCCACAGCCATGGTGATTTTAAAGACCTTTTTATAGATAAAGCTAACCCCAAAGATCAGAGCAGGCACAAATATAAGGAATTCTACTCTTGGTGCACATATTATATAAAGCATCTTCCCAAGTAGAATTCCATCGCACAGAATAACTGTAGATGTATTAATAATCATTGAAGTAAACAGAATAGATAAGAAGATGTATAGGCTGGATACCCATGTAATACCACTCCGCATGGAGTGTGAGGCAGGCTGCAGGAAGAGAGATCTTTTAATATTGGAAGTTTCATTTTTAATGGAAAACCCTTTTGACATCTCACTTATCCCACCCCGTGTTCTACTTTGCATGCCTCCCTGTCTTGCCATTGAATGAAAATAAAAACAATAATATTAATAGAACTTAAAACAATTTGATGCCCTTTCGAAACAAGAACCAGAAAATAGATATATTTACTATATAAGGTTATATCACTTTGTTATTTAAAGTGGTAATTTTAGATTCCAAGTAAATAAGTCAAAATACTTCGGGTTATCCTTATAGTATTTTTGGACTAGAGGGTGAGTTTTTTGGGTTAGAGGGGGGATATATTCTGGGGTATAGAGGGTGAGTATTTTGGACTAAAACATAAATACTCTGGACTAAACCATGAATATTCTTGAGAGTGTAAATATGTTTTGGACTAAACCATGAATAAAGACATTTCACTGTGTGCCTTCAAATTAAATATATAAGGGCACTCTAAATATAAGATATATGGCTCTTTCAAAGTATTTATTTATTGAATTATTCTTGCACTCTGGGAAAACTCAAAAAACTCTTACTAATTGAGCAGAATAAAAGGAGTATCTAAGTATCTAATATTTAGTCTTAACCAAACTCCTTTCTTAACTAATATCCTTTAGAATATAAGGCTATTAGTAGTCTGTCTATGTGACTGTGCTTCTCTGGGAATATTTTTATTTAAATAGTCTAAACCCACTGAAACCCATTGAGACTGGATATGGGCAATGGACTAAATCTACTGTGCACTTGGTAATCTGAGAATTATCTGTTGAATACAATGGAATAACCTTATAATTTCAGTGCTAGGGCAATCTTTGTGTAAATTTATCGCAAAAGTTTTTTAATATTATGACGTACGTAAGCACACAGAAACCAGATGCTCCCGTAGAACAAAGCATGTCCTTGGAAGAACTTAAGCAAGGACTCTTGGAAATAACCCCAAAGGGAACAGAAAGAATATCCAGAAGCGAATTAATTAAAATAATCACTACAATGGGTGATAAGCTTACACTAACTGAGGCAACCCAGGTTCTTTCCCTGATTCCCACTGTAAATGGCGTAATTGAAATTTCTTCTTTGATAGACAAATTGCACGGGACTTTTGAATAAATTGAATGACTATTAAGCGAGACTAGTATATGATGAATTTATTTTTTAGGAGAATGCGCTTTGCATGGAAAAAAGAAAAAGAACTCACTGGACCGCAAAATATCTAAAGCGAATAAACTCAACAGAGGTCACTCTGAAGCGGTCTCAATCAAAACGGTCCAAAACACTTCCCTCAACAGTTAAAGAGATAGAAATACAGCCAGTCTTTAAGAAGGAAAAAGAACAAAACACTGTACGTACACCTGACAGAGTCATTCACACGCCAAAACGAAAAATAGTATACATTTCCCCTCATAGAAATATAATAATACCCCCAACCCCACACGGTGCCTCAGAAGAGTACATTTCAGAGACTCGGTCTAGAAAAAGACTCTTTTCGTAATGAAAAAAATAATTAGAATGGAGAAGATAGTTCCTGAGGCAAGAAAAAAGATATCTGGAGAGATGGAAGCACAGAGCTTTTTTGACATAATAAATCCAAGCCGTCTATCGGCTGGGTCAATTGATGAAGGAGTATTCCCAGATGAAATTCTAGAGGGAATTGAAAGAAAAAGAGAACAACTTCTTCAGAAGATGGAAGTGTTTGTGGCAAAGGCAGCAGCACAGAAAATTCAACTTTGTGAGAAGAAAGATGCAGTGCAGGAGATACAGACAACAATTCGGGTAATTCTCCTGGAAATAGAAAAGCTCCAGGTGCAGACAGGAACAAACTGTGTTAAGGAGTGCAGTAGAATGCTTTCTGAGCTGGAGTGCATCAACAAGAAGATGCAGACTACAAGTACCTTGCACAGAAGGCTTTATTTTCTCACACTAGCAGTGGTTATATTCGGGTTAGTGGCTGTAGCAAAAGAGAAGTTTATGGATTAGACAGAGAGTGACTGTGTTTTGATTTGAATGATATGATAAAGTAAATAGTTGAGTAAATATAGAATTGTTTTGTCTTTGTATTGTGTGTTATACTGTAGATTGTAAATTATTCAAATACTACAGTTCTTCCGTACTAATTAGTATCTAGTATGCTCACAGAGACTAATAGTTAAATATTCATACTATGTGAGAACTCACGTATTTTAGTGCTCTGGTGTATACTGTGCTTAGCTTCATTCTGCAGAGATAATGTGCTGCCTATTAGGAGGTTAGAATGGAGTAAAATACCTCCCTGGGATATTCAATTAGTATATAGAAATATATTCACATATTCATACTTTAAAGGATCTTCTTACATTTATAGCCTTATGCTTGAATGTTATAACCTGAAATTAACCCAGTATATAACCTGAAAACAAACTGAAATAAACTGAAAATAATTCAGTATAGTCCAGTATATAGTAGGAGTTTATTGCTTTAATACGTTTGAATGAAGATATAACCCAGTATAACCCGATATAACCCGAATTTGCTTTGTAAGAATTTACTCCTGCACTATGCAAAGAATTCTCTGAAATTTCCCAAGAGACAAGAACTTAATTATTACTGAAGCAAGAATAATTCAATAGATATATTTTCACTAAAAAATAACCTGAAATAAACTGTTATCTTCAGCCTACTCTAAAGAATATATAAAATATATGCACATTATCTGATTCATCTGTGCATTAGTGTCTTTTACCACAGTAGTATTTGAATTTGTTCATAATGTTATTTTTATTTTTATATGCTTATAGAGTACTACAGTGTATATTTTTAATAGAGAGAGACTTTGTTTGTTTTCCATCTTGTTTTTTTAAAAACCCTTCAGCTTCTATCATTCTAAATAAAACTGCGTATTGTTTTATATAAACAACTATCTATTTACTGATTATTTATGCAGAAATTAGTCTGTCTCCATACATATATACGTAGTCCCTTAGGAGTACATATATTTTACTATAAGCAGCAAAGCAAATAAACACTTTAGTACTTAAATAAATGGCAATATATACATCTCTGTTGAAATTGTCTGGTATATGTGCTATACATAAATATAATTCTAGTATACTGTAATACTTAGTCTAATTTGAATATTTTCGTACGTATTTTAGAAATTAATTTTACTTTTCTCTTGCAGTATGCTTTATTTTTACTAAAAAAAGTCTCAATGGCTAGAGAACAGAATATGAAAGAGTATATAAATAAGAACAATTTATACAAAGGGAATGCCCTAATAGAATGACTATATTTATGATAGTGTGGATATTTTCAAAATACCACGTCCTAAGGACAAACAAATAGAAAAATATCAGTATATGTCTGTTTTCGTGTGAATGTAAATATTTTTAGTATTTTGGCATATCAAAAAATACAGTTTAAAGTATTTAAGCACTTACACAATTATTTACATGCGTGTCAACAATACGAGAGTACTTAAAATAGCTAAATTCTCTGTCCTGGCTATTTTAATTGTTTTTATTATAGGATTCTGTATATATAAAATGGTTGGCATTAAAAAGAATATATATAATCTAGGGTCAAATAACCCTTTATTAAAGAATATGCAAGTAGTCTCAAAACTCAATGACTTAGATGAGAGTGATATAGATTCCTCCTTAAAGAATAACCTTATGAACAATGATTCAGAATTTAAATTTGAGAACCAAAATTATGAATATTCCATGGATAATAGCTCTATGGATAATAACACTACCAATGAGCCTGAAAATAGACCAAAACAAATAAATCCCTACAATGCATCAGAGAAATTCAGCAAAGTTGAAAAGGATGATGGATATGGAAGCAGTAATTCTCTGAATTCGTTTAATTTAGATGAAAAAGAACAAAATATTCCCTCATCAGTACAAACATCACCATCCACTAGCACTCATAACCCGCATATCCAGCAACCATCCACTAGCAGTCATAATTCACAGTCTAATGTAATACATATCCCACAGAAGCAAAATATGAGGTTTTTTAACCGTCAGAATATACAAAGACAGAAGGACAATGAACACACACAGAATGGACCTTTTGACCAGCCTATAGAGTTTTCAGTATACGAAGACGAGTATAGAAAATTTGAAAGTACCCGGTCAGAGCATACTAAAGGGTATTCTGTGCTTTTTAATGAATCTGCAGATTTGGATGCAAATTATCAAAATTCATCCAATGATTATAATGAAGATGAGGATTTAAGTGATTTTAGTACATACAATAGTTTATTAGATATTATAAAGACATCTGATAGTGAACCTAAAGAACAAAAAAATTCAGTTAATTTTAATATGCAAGATGTATCCTATGAAGATGTCTCTACAGCAATGTCTATGAAGGACTTTAAGGATTTCACTGAAAAATATAATAAGTTAAAAGATGCTTATATGTTTTCAAAATTCACAAAAATAGCAAACAATCTAAAAGATAACTGTAACAGAACAAGTGATACTCTAGATAAGTGCTTACAAATAATGCTCTCAAATATTGATCAACAAAAAAAACTAAAGACTCCTCCAAGTTATACTACTATAACTGAGATTCCAATTACTGCTACAGCTGATACTATAACAGCTACTACTATAACTAAGGTTCCAATTGCTACTAAAGCTACTACTAAAAAAACAAAAACAAAAACTGCTACTAGAACAACTACTAGAACTGAGATTCTAATTACTGCTCCAACTTCTACTATAACTGAGACTAATGAGACTAATGAGACTAATGATACTAATGAGGCTAATGATACTAATGAGGCTAATGAGACTAATGAGGCTACAGATGAGACTAATGAGACTAATGAGGCTACAGATGAGACTAATGAGACTCCAATTGCTACACCAATTGATAGTACAGATGAGACTCTAATTGCTACAACACCAATTGCTACTACAACTCCTAAAAGTAACCAAGATCTAAGTGATAAAAATGATAAAAATCTAAGTGATCAAGATACTAACAGTAAGCCTTTACAACTAAAAACTCTAAAGGCTCCAAATTTTGTATCTGTCACAAAGAATTTAAGAGATACTGAACCTATTGGATTCTTTGGATATGGTCCTTCTCAAAATTATTTAGGTAATGGTAACGATTATGATCTACATGTTAGTAATTGTGCTAATTATGATTCAACTGATCCAATAAGTCCTTCGGTTCAAGATACAGTATAAGTAATCTAGTTGCTAAAATTGGCCCTCAGACTAATCAGAATCAAATATAATTAGTGCCTTAAATAGATAATATCTTCTAGACCAAAAAACTCATTATAAACAGACTAGTGGCTTATACTGCAGACTAATAGTACTACTGTACTTATTTCTATAAGTAAAAATAGTTGAAAGTCTGTTAGAAATAATACAGCCATGCATTTAGTAAGAATAACTAGACAGATCTACTTAGGAGACTAAGGTTATAATAATCCTAAAGATAATTAAAGTATAATCCTTTATGTAGTATTATTTTGTTCTTTTTCCTTTTAGTTTTATCTCTTCTACAAGATTTAATAGTACAGTACAAGATATTCTCTCTTTAAATTCACTATAATACTTATATATCAGAACTAGAAAGTCCGTTATTTATTTATTTTCAGATATAAATTGCATCATAGCAACTTATTAACTCCTTTAGTGTATAATTACTATTTCTCTTATTCACTATACGGCAGACGCCTAAATAATATGCTTCTATGATAGAAGTCAGATGACCTTCTGACTGTCTCTATAAGACTGGTTATTACAACCACACGCACACCCAGGGCATTCAGTACCTTTAATAAGAAGAAGACCTCGTGCTTTTTCTCTTCTGTTCTTTCCACATTTAAAAGCGTAATTAGAGTGTCTATCCCTAATATTTGTGTCTTTGTAATATGCTGCGTCTTTATGACTGTCTCTAACACGGAAATCATCTCATCCATACTCGTTGCAGTATGGACCTTTGTCCCATCTATCTCAGGGACTGGTCCTTTTGTAATAATAAGCTGTGGGAATAGATGGTAATTTACTCGTAGCAGACCGTAAAGAAAACTAGACTTACCAGAGCACCTAACCCCAAGTATTTCAATACACACTGGTTCCATAAGAAGACAGGCAACTTCATTGTACTCCTCTATCTTTGCATATAAAATTGAGTTTGTATCTGGGTGAATGCGTTCCTGCATAGATAGTCTATCTGACCTATCTGCTTCACTTTGCCCCTCAAGCAGATTGCACAGATCTAAAGAATTCTCTGAGCTGAGATCTAAATATCCACTGTCTTCTGTACTGCTTTCAAGTGAAGACAGCTTGAAGTCTCTTAGAATGTCAGCAGAGGAAGATTTAATAATATCCCGCATATTTACAGACAAAAACTTTTTTAATAAATGGAGTTTTCATTGTACAAGCGAAGGTCTGTCTGGACACACACTTACGTGATTCCAGCTTACTTCTATCCAGCTGCGTACTGGTTTGGGGCGAAGATTACATTTGGAGAAGCAGGAACAAATGGATGTGCAATTTGTGTCTTCCTTCTGGCTCTGATCCAAGGATTCTTGTTTCTATCTTCATTTTGGGGTAGTAAGGTATACGAAATATCTAAGCTCACAAAGGTCTCCAACATAAATGAAGCAGAAATGATAAAAATCACAAAGAAGCAGGCAATGAACAAGCAGAATAAGGTTGGATTTGCACCAGTACTCTCCAAGGTGGCTGTTATTAAGGACAAGAAGGAGAAGATAAAGTGGTTTGAATTTGACAATGATGTGTTTTACTTCAATGGAACAGCAATTAAGCAGCTAGAAATAAAAACAGATTTCTCTTTGGAGGCATATCTCTCTAAGACTGTGAGTGTGTCCAATATGCTCACTACCCTGGAGAGAGTCATCTGCCCAAAGAATGAATTTAAGATTGAGCCACCTACTTTCATAAGAATGTTTGCAGAGCATGCAGTCAGTCCATTCTTTGTCTTCCAGATATTCTGTGCCCTTCTGTGGATGCTTGATGAGTACTGGAAATACTCTCTTTTTACGTTCTTCACGATAATTGCATTTGAAGGGGGAATGGTCTTCCAAAGACACACGAATATTAAGCAGCTAAGAAGTCTTAACCTAGCACCACAGAAGATCATGCGGGTGGTAAATGAGAAGAAGGAGGCAGTGCTAAGCTGCGATCTGCTTCCAGGAGACAGAATATTTGTTGACCAAAATATACAACTGCCAGCTGACGTACTAATAGTAAAAGGCACTGCAGTTGTCAATGAGTCTATGCTGTCAGGTGAAGCCACACCCGTCCATAAAGAGTCCGTTGTAAAGCAAGATGTACCCCTTTCACTTGCACACCACAAGAAAAATATCCTATTCGGGGGAACAAAAATACTCAAGATCTCTGAGAAGGGCATTGAGTGCATTGTCCTTAGGACTGGATTTATGTCAGAACAAGGTGAACTTATTAAGTCTATGATTGCATCAGAGGACACAGTTAGTGAAAATAACTATGAAGCATATATGTTTATCTTGGCTATGCTTGTTTTTGCAGTTATATCCTGCGTGTACGTTGTCCGTGAAAGCATAGCAATGGGAAAGACACTTTACAAGATTGTACTGGAGTGCATTATGATTCTGACTAATGTAGTACCACCTGAACTGCCCATGGAGCTCACTATTGCTGTTAATTCATCCCTTCAGGAACTTGTTGGTCTTGGTGTCTACTGCCTGGAGCCATTCAGAATTCCATTTGCTGGGAAAATAACCGTCTGTTGCTTTGATAAGACAGGAACACTTACAGAACTTAACCTGCAACTGACATCAATTGAGTCTGATAATAAGGCAATGGCACACTTGGTGATTGGAACATGCCACTCCTTAGTGCTTCTCAATGACAAGGTAGAAGGTGACCCCTTGGATACATGTGGATTCTCATACGTAAATGGATCTCTTCTTAACGATAACCAAATTCTACTGGAAAATAAGCAGTACACTGTCCTGAAGAAACTCTCTTTTGATAGTTCTCTGAAGAGAGCAGTCTCCATCATACAGTCAGAAGACTCTTTCTTTGTCGTTATGAAAGGTGCCCCAGAGACAGTCCAGGAATACTTACAGAAGGTCCCTGCTGACTACAGTAAATTTGAAGATTGTGCAGAGAACGGGTTTAGAGTGATTGCCTTGGCAATGAAGCCATTGAAGTCACTCTCTAAGGCACAGATTCTTTCCATGGAGAGAACTGAGATTGAGGCTGATTTGCAGTTCGTTGGAGTTGCCCTTTATAACTCGAAACTAAAGGATAATGCACAAGAGACAATCAGTCACTTGATAGAGAGTAACCATAAGGTGATTATGATCACAGGAGATAACGGGAAGACTGCAGTTAGTGTGGCTAAACAGGTCGGAATGTACAACGAGAAGCACTTAAGTGGCTCTAGTGAGATAGATGCATTCTTGCACAGTGTATCCCAGATGCCTGAGTCAGAGCAAAAGACTGTGGTCTGGCCCTCTGTCTTTGCCAGGGCTGACCCAGACTCTAAAGAGAAGATTATTTCCCTACTGAACTCAATAGGAGAGTACACACTCATGTGCGGTGATGGAACAAATGACGTTGGTGCATTGAAAACAGCACATGCTGGAATTGCTCTTTTGGAAAAGACAAAGGGAAAGGGTAAGTCTATTGCCTTACCTGGGAATATAGGACAGTCTATGTTCATTCTTGATGAAGAGATAAAAGTGAAGTTGGGAGATGCAAGTATTGCAGCCCCTTTCACCTCCAGGACAGGATCTCTTAAATCCGTTATTGACGTTATTTCCAGAGGACGGTCTGCACTTGTCAGTACTGTGCAAATGTACAAGGTACTTGCTCTAAATTGCCTTCTATCTGCATATACCCTTAGTGTCTTTGATACTATGGGCGTAAAGTACGGTGATTTCCAAATGACTGCTGCTGGAATGCTCTCTGCTGTTTCATTCACTTTCTTTGGGAAATCTAGGCCTCTTGCCCGGATATCCCAGGAGAAACCAGTTGCAAAAATATTCAGTAGATACATTGTAGTCTCTGTTGTACTGCAAACCCTTGTGCATATCTCCTCGTTCTACTACATATACCTTGGAGTAATTTCATTTGGGCCGATTGTCCTTCAGGAGAAATTTGTCCCTACGTTAGCAAATACAGCCATGTTCTTGCTAGGATCTGCCCTGCAGGTGACCACGCTTGTTGTAAACTATGTTGGGCGCCCATTCAGAGAAAGCCTTACAGAAAATAAGAAGCTGTTGAACTCACTGCTTCTTTCTTTGGGGATGGTGGTTGTCTGCACCTTGGAGATTATGCCTGAGATAAACGAGCAAATGCAGTTTGTTGAGATCCCCATGAACATGAAAATGAGGCTACTTAGCACAATGTGCGCCAACTTCATTCTTTGCTTGGGCATAGAAAAGACTTCCTTTGAGCTTTTCATGCGAAAACCAGCTGCAGCTGTGGAAGAGCAGAGAAGAGATAAGAAAAACAAGTAGACTATTATTCTGTTTCAGCATGCAGTCCTTGCAAAGACTATTGAATGAATAGCTATCCTGCAACTAACCTGCAGCTTTTAAATAAACTGAATAAAGTATGCACAACCACTCTCTTTTAAACAAAAACGAACATCCATAAACCCTCAGTACATGAATCATTATGATATTTACAGTCAATTTATCTACACTGCCCTTAGAAATACCCGTCTACTGTGCATGAAAATATTTTGGGTTATATTGGGTTTTAATGTACTCTAACAAGATAATATTTAAGCCAGGAGATATTAATATAAACCTTGATAGTAGATAGTTGTCAAGGGTGCTTTAGTTTCGGGTTATATTCGAATATCTTTGGTGACTGTTATTTTTTGTCTTTTTGTCTTTTTATTGAATTTTGTTGTCGACTGTTTTCAAGTGCTGTCGAGTAGAAAAGATGGAAAATTATTTAAAATTCTACTAGTAGAGAGAGTACACTAGAGCAAAAATTACTAAAGAAAATTAAAGAGAAATTTATTTAAATTCACTACTACTAGAAGTACTACTATATATAGAGTACACTGGCAGTAGAAAAAAAGAGAAAAAGAGAGAATTTGTTTAAAAATACTACTAGTAGAGAGACTAACAACAACAATTACTAAAGACAAGAAATTAAAGACAAATAGACAAAAACTAAAGACAAAAGATATAATTTACTTAAAACTACTACTACATATAGCCACTAGAGAAAAAAACATTTATATGGATATAACCCGATATAACCCGAATGTTAGTATACAAAGAATATAATGAAATATTTTATCATAACGGTATTTATTAATCAGACCTTATTTTGCAAAGAATACTGTATCCTTGCACTCAATGGGCATTCCAATTTATTGTGTTTAAGTCTATCCCTTCTTGTGCCATTTCGAATAGAGGCGAGAGTTCTCTTAGTTTCTTCACCTTTTTTACAACTTCCTTTACTACGCTCTTAATATCTGACTTTGTTGTAAACCGTCCTATTCCAAATCGCAAAGAGGAATGTGCTAGGTCATCCTCTACACCAAGGGACTTTAATACGTAGGATGGCTCAAGTGATGCAGATGTACATGCACTCCCACTGCTTATAGCAATATTTGGAAGGGCCATAATAAGAGACTCTCCTTCCACATACGGGAATGATATATTTATGCAGCCTGGGTATCCACTTACGTCTCCATTTCTCTTTATATCTGGGATCTCCTTGATCAGTCCTTTTATTAGCTGCTGTGAAAGTTCTTTTATTTTCTTGTTGTCTTTCTCCATGTCTCTCTGTGCTATTTCGCATGCCTTCCCTAGGCCTGCAACCAAAGCCGTTGGAAGAGTTCCACTGCGCATGCCTCTCTCTTGGCCACCTCCACTGAATAATGGCTGTATTCTTGGTCTGGGCCTGTCTCTTGTGACATACAATGCACCTATTCCCATGGGCCCGTATATTTTGTGTCCTGATATGCTCATTAGTGATATATTCATATCTTTAACGTCTATTGGTATTTTTCCAACTGCCTGTGCTGCATCTGTATGGAAGAATACATTGTTTTCCTTGCATATTTTCCCAATCTCCTTCAATGGGGATATTGTTCCTATTTCATTATTCACTGCTATGATACTCGCAAGAACTGTCTGCGGTCTAATTGCTGCCTTTAGGTCCTCTATATTTATTAGGCCATTCTTATTCACAGAGAGATATGTTACATCAAAGCCTTCTTCTTCTAGGTCTCTGCATGTCTCCAGGACACTCTTATGCTCTATTTTTGTTGTGATGATGTGCGGTTTTTCACTCATGTCTTGCTTAAGGAATCTTGCAATTCCTTTTATCGCTATATTGTTGCTTTCTGTGGCTCCACTAGTAAATATAATCTCCTTTGCATCTGCGTGTATTATCGAGGCAACTTTCTCTCTTGCGTCTTCTACTGCCCTCTCTGCATTCCATCCAAACTGGTGGGTTCGACTGTGCGAATTTCCAAACTTTTCTTTGAAATACGGAATCATTGCACTGACTACCCTTGGGTCTGTTGGAGTTGTTGCCTGGAAATCCATATATATAGGGGTACTTGCCCCCAGCCCAATCCACTCAGATATTTTTCTGGGCGCCCTTATGAGCGAGTGTATTAAAGACATAAAAAAATTTGTAGCTTCCATTGAAGATTTCAACTGGCTTAAGCTAAAATAAAATATTCTGGATAGTAATCCAGGGGAACAGAATGTATGGAGATTCCATATTTATTGTCCCTTGGGAATAGAACTATCTCAACTGTCTGTATATTCTGAATGAAATACAGTTTTATTTACTCCTAAAGAATTCTTTATGTGCTGCTGTAACTAGTTTTAGTATGTCTATGGTAGTGAATAATTATATTATATCTATTTGATATGGGTTATATCGGGTTATATTGGAATATATTCAAGTATATTTCTTGTACTATTTGTCTGCTTATGTCTTCTTGCTTAAAATTAGACTAATAATCCTGTTTTATTTTCTGTTGTCAGTCTCTCTACTAGTAGAAGTTTAACTTAAAATGAATTTCATCTTTAGCCTTCTAGTCGACAATCTCACAAGATTATTCTGAGACTGCAAGAGTCCATATTTACACTTGGATGAAGATTCTTTGTATATGAGAAGGTCACTGTAGTAAATAGTGTGAAAATATTAAGACAACTGAAAATTGTCCTTAGAGAGACAAAAAATCACAGTAACCGAAGATATTCTAGTATGTGATAAGAATAATACCCCCTTGACAAATATCCCTATTAGAGGTTTATATTACTATATCTTGGCTGAAATATTATCTCGTTTGGACATATCAAATTTCTTCATTCAATTGAACCCTCTACTAGTTATAACCTTCTACTAGTTATAATAATGAAATTCTGGTTATATATTTACTTTATAGCATATTATATATAACCCGTTTATATTAAAGTCCCTTTTGACTGCTTCTTTAACTTTCTGCAGGGCCATTTCTCTTTGCTAGGTTTGCTTCTTCTGTATACTTCACTCTTGCACAAGATAACTGCTTTGCAACGTACAGAAGGTGTTAAATAATTTAACACCAAAATGTATTGAAAGACGAATATTATACCTTTCTACTCATACTGACTGGTTCTTTTATTCAGATAGCCCAATGTGTCTAGTGTATGTCTATGGGACTGTTATTTTATTTTCTATTTTTTTGATCTTTTTCTTCTTTGTGTGCAGTAACCTTTCATTTTTTACATATATATACTACAGTATAGACACTTTATATTTTTGGAGTAGCACTAGAAAATATGAAAATATACGTAGATAAAGAACCCTACATAAATGGCATGCACACACAGCAAGTGAACAATGGCATATGCATAATAATACATATGCAAGTTATACCAGCCCACTTAGATGCTGTGTGTATGGTTAAATTTAAACAAAGTTATATAAAACATGCGGAAATATAGATTATATGGCTTCTAATAAATACATCTAGTGCCTTACTATGCACAGATGCAACTTGCATAATAAGAGAAGCAGAAGAGTGCATTCTATTATATCTACTACTGAATATTTTAATCCTATTAAAATCAACTCTAAAGAATATAGTCCCAAAAATAAAGCACTAACTGCATAAGCATCCAAGAGACCAGTACTATATGAAGGTATATATGTAGGGAAAAGGCTTTTTAGCAGTGAAATTTAGTCTAAGTTTAATAACTATGACTCACTGTGTAGTTATATTTTCATTATAATAGACTAAATATACTGTAAAAATATCTAAACCAAAAGAATAGTTCTATTGTTGACTTTTATTAAGAGTAGATAAATCCATAAGAATAAGTTCAGCACTTCTTCTGTGCTTCTAGAAGGATTGTAGCTTTTTACATCAAAGTGCTTCCAGCAAGACATCAGCAAAGAAAAATAATTATATGTGCATAGAACAAAAGACCCATTTATATTAATAAAAGCCTTTGACTTAAGAGAATAAGCACATATTTGCTACTTTCTGGCTTTATGCCTACTGGCATACGAGTTGCAAGATGCCTTTTTTCACCCAAAAAATCTATTTAATATGGTCCATAGGGTTTTCGCAGTAGTAAATAGATGAAGACCTTGAGGTACCCATCTCTTCATTATTATTAAAGACTGAATCACGGAGAGTTTTCAATGTAAATATACTAGTGGCAAGACCAGCTGCGCCTATAAGAGCACGTGAAACCATGCTCTTTTTACTCTTAATAGGAGTGACTCTGTTGTGGTCTAATATAATGCTTATATAGAGATTTACTCTGGCCTTAATATATTCAGCAATATCCTCATCTATTTCATTCTCATGCAAAAACTTCTTTAGCCTAGCAAGAATTAATTTCTTCTGAGACTTAACATTGTAAGGTAATTTTGCACTTCCCTTCACCTTGGGTGATGGCAAGGCAGCTGATAATTGTGCTTCATACTCCTTGTAGCTACTGTCTTCATCAAGTATATCCTGGATAACTTGGATAACCTCATTTACAACACGAAAGTTTTCATAAAGATTTACAATCATTTGCTTGTCGTAATTAGACATATTTTCTTCATTTTCCAACTGTTCCTTCTCAGTATGTGCCAGTAGACTCCATCTATGACTCATAAATAGACTAAGTGCATAATCTATATTATACACCCCATCCCTTCTCTTCTCATACATATTAATTTCACTTGTCACAAACCCTTCACTCTTTAAGTGCTGCACAAATTTGCACAGAATAGGAATTACTATGCTCTCCTTGTATATGGAGACAAATAGTTTTTCTGCTAGGCTGGCTGCCTTATATGTCATGAAGTAGTACAGATTTCCTTTATGATTCTCATTTGTGTAACTGCACCATCTATTCATCTTATTCTCTATAGTATCCAATAGAGACTGTATTTTTACAGACCCAAGTATGTCCTCCAGACACTCAATAAACTGGTTCTTTGTAGTACGCATGGTTCTATAGATAGGATGGTCATTCTCTGATAGATAAATCATCGTATTCTTCTCTATGAATAGGTTAATAATCTCCTTGAAAGAGTCTGTGTTGCAGTAATCAGGCATATCTTTTATATCTATGTAGATATTCCTGATTAAAGCATTTTGCAGTAAAGGAATTAAGTCATTCTTTCCAAAGTAGACTAATTCGCATGTCTTAAGTAAGGCTTGCTTTATATCAGCAATAGCCGAATCATGGTCAAATGACACTCTTGCATAGCATTGTTTTGAGTCAGGAAAGTCCCATCCATCTTTAAATACGCAAGGAAGAGTATATCCATACATTCTCTCCACATCAAAATTAGATAATTCATCAGCATCCTTATACATTAAGAAGGCATTTGTTTTCTCCATACGCTTGATCACAGACATTCAAAAAAAATTATTCTACCAAATAAATAACAGCTAAAATAGTCATAGAGTCATAGACTAAGACCTAATATATTTTGTATATTATATACTATGAATAAAATAGTACTAAGTCTACTGCTTTTTCTCTTCAGGTATTATTCTCTTCACTATATATTCTATTCAGGTATTGTTCTATTCAGGTATTTTTTTATTGTTCTGCTGTAGAGCATAAACATAAAAACTTCTACTAAAGAAATAATACATCTAGTGGTACTTACTAGTGATAGAGAGTATTATATGTATATATTTACACGTTTATAGTTGTATTTTCATACATATTTACTTGGTATTTCTTCACAATATATTCATTTTATACTCTATTCCTGACCAATACTATATATTCACTATATATTCCCAATATTTCTTCTATATATATTCTCTCTATATTTCTTCACTATATATTCTTCCCAATATTTACAAAACATGTAAATTTCACTGCAATTTATCACAATATCTACACATATCTACATATACCCCATGAGATATATCTACATATCTACACTATTCTATGAAATCCTGCAATAGCCACCATCCTTTGTAAGTCAAGTCTATGGTATATGAAGTATAAATAAAACTTTACCATAATTTTATTATGTATACCGTGGGAGACATAACAGTGCATGTGGCTGACATAGGACATGAGACGTGTAAGGCAGGCTATGCAGGAGGAGAAGTTCCTTCTATTTTTGAGAAAAGAGGTGAAAAGACTCTAGAAGAAGCACTTACTGCCACATTAGAAGAACTCACAGATGACCTTGAGACTATTCCATTGATTAACATTGAAGATCCATTCACATCAAAAGAAGCCAGGAAGAATGCATTCTCGCATATAATGGAGACTACTTTGGCTTCTGGTACACTGTTTATTAATGGGGCTGTTGCAGATTGCTTTAGTTATGGAAAGAGCTCTGGTCTTATGGTGAGACTATGTGGGGGAAGTACACAAGTTATCTCAGTTATTGATGGATATTGCTTGAGTGGTGGTATTAAGAGTACATGTGGTGGGGATAGTCTGACTAAGGCTGCCCATAGTCTTCTAAAAAATAAGTCAGCAGAACTAAAGACAGATCTTCTTGTTCCACCAGTGGCAATTCAAGAGAGAACACGAGTTTCATTTGAGCAGATGCCAATCTACAAGGAAAAGCCTTCATATTCAATTCTCTCAGAGGAAAGTAAGGTACCTCTTGAGATGGGTGTTGCAAAGTGCTTTAAAGAGTCAATTTCCTTCATTGGTCACTGCCAACCAAAGTACTATGAATTTGCAACTGGCTTCAGTACAAGAATATTTTCAGAGAGAAATATAATACCAGAACTTCTTTTTGAGAAGACTGGAAGGACAATGGAGAGACTTGATCCACTGAAGCAAATGGCTGGGGTTATTGAGCCAATGGGACTATTAGAAATGATAAAAACCACCATGGATACAGTTGACTTAGACCATTATGATATGCTTCTTGGGAATATAATGCTGTCAGGTGGTGGTTCTTTGATTCCTGGGATAACAGAGAGACTGCAGGCTGATCTTATGGAAATGTATCCAAATGCCAGGATAAAGGTGAATAATGACAGAAGAGAGTTTGGAACCTTCTTTGGAGGATCAATCTTAGGCTCACTTGGGACTGCCAGTACACTTATGATCACTAAGGAAGACTATGAAGAATGTGGATTAACAGCACTGGACAGAAAGAGGTCTGAGTGGATAAAGTAGCATAAATAAATAAGCATTTTACAGTCTCTGAGTGTATATTTGGGTTATATTCCCTTGTACTTCTATACTCTTGGGTGAAAATATCTCTAAATATTCATGTCCTGAGACCGTATTATCCCTGGGTATCACAGTATATGAATCAGTACATAGTCACTTTAACTGCAATTATTTGAATATATGCTAATTCTACTGTATATACGACCCATTCAGCTTATAAATGAGCACTTGTTCATGCACTAGAATTTTCACTCCTGCAAGTTAAAACTATAGTCTAAAGTATTTATGTACTTTACAAATATATCTAGTAGGGTTTAGAGGCAGGAGTGTATATGTGCATATATATTAGACTAAGGCATTCTAGATATTTTATAAGTCTGCATAATTATTTATGTCTACTTCACAGGATAACCTGAATTTAGCCCATGATAAATTCATTCAAATAAGAATATTTAAGAGAGAAAGAATTAAGAAAATACAACGAGAAGAAATATAAATAGATAAGATACATGTACACTAGATAGGGCATAAATAAGTTTATTATTGCTAGATAATTAAGGGTATTCAAGATATTTCAGACAGTAGCTTCATGCACAGCAGTCCTTTATTTAATTTTACAATAGACAACCAAATATAACGGATTCAAATATAACGAATAATCATATTTATTCTCATTATATCTCGAAATATTTCAACATTATATACGTTATATCCAATATATACGTTATATCTCAAAATATTTCAACATTATATACGCTATATCTCAAAATTATTTCAACACTATATCTCATATTATATCCAATATATACGTTATATCCAATATACTCCAAAATACTCCAATATAACCCCAAAATATCTCGATACACCCCAAAATATTTACACCTCCTGGTCATCTGATTCTCTGTAATTAGAGATGGATGACCTGGCCTTCACCCGGAACAAACAGTCACTCTGTGGGTGCTTGTACAGTAGGATGCTATACCATACAAAATATATATTGAATATAAGGTCAACAAAAAAGTTCTCCAAATTATCTACTATATTCAAGCCTAACCGTCTATTATTCACTTTGTTCTCAGTGCGTGAATTTACAATTGAATACATTCTCTCAGAGACTGTCATATCCCTGTAATAAGTATTAAGAATATACCTTCTTTCACCAGATGTCAAATATATAAAGACAAACCGTGCAATATTAACTAGAAAGAATATCCTCATGTACCACTTCTTCTGGTTATTTTGCTTTGTGATCCATAAGAAATACCAACAGAAACATGAAGTAATCCCAACCCACAAATTATTTATGATATCCGTATCAGACGTATACTTATATGTATATATGTACAAGAATGAATTGAATATACATCTATTTGTAATTAGTAGGGCACACCCTTCTAGCATAAAATAGACAGAATAGTACGTCACACCAGATGAAATATTATTATTTGAGACACTGCACATTCTTTGATAGAAATAGTATTTTGTACTTGTAGCCCATTTGATATTAATGGCTATCCTAAGAATATTTGATATAATATACAAAAAGTACAGGATTATATTTATATTTGGGATTGTAAATGCTTCTACAATGGCATATCTAATTAGACGGGCACATTGCATACCAATGTATACATAGAAGAAAGAGATAGATCCAGTGACAATAAAGTATATTATGGCTTGTAGGTCAACAAAAGACTTAAAGATAATATTTGAGATTGTTTCGAATATAATTGTAAATAGTTCATCTTGGTGACCATAGCTATTTGTACTGTAGTAATTTTGTCTAAGTGTAATAACAGACACTAATGTGTATATTATGCTAAGAGTACACATACCAAAGAAATATCCACCAAATGTCTTTGATGTCTCTCTGTTGATTAACCCTATATCCTGCATGAATATTATGTTTATTGAATATTTATAAGGATATCTTCATATTTAGAGTATTCCATTATATCTCATTCACATGGACTGCATTTCTTATAAATTATTCAAGCCCATATGTACTTTTAACTTTTAGAATATTCTTTCTACATGTTTATATTATATTTACTAGGATTACAGTGTGATTTAGTGGTTTTATCTTCTAGATGAATTTATAACGGGTTATAACACAGTAGATTTGAAGTTTTCTAGTAGAAGAAGTTGTCTATTTGAAGTTGTCTAGTAGAATTTGAGTATTTGAGTATTTGAAGTTTTCTAATTGAAGTTGTCTAGTAGAAGAGGTTGAGTATTTGTCTATTATGTCTTGTCTATTTAAAGTTTTCTAGTAGAAGCTGTCTAGTAGAAGAAGTTGTCTATTTGAGTACTTTAAAAAGTTGTCTAGTAGAAGTTGAGCATTTGAAGTTGTCTACTATGTGTTGAGTATTTAAAGAAGTTTTCTAATTGAAGTTGTCTAGTAGAAGTTGTCTATTTGAGTACTTTAAAAAGTTGAATATTTTAAGTTATTTAGTAGAAGTTGAGTATTTGTCTATTATGTCTAGCCTATTATTCCTTGTCTATTATATGTTGCCTAGTAGTATTTGCCTAGTAAAAGTTTCCTCACTTCAGACCCGAATATGACCCGAATATGACCCGAATATATATAACCCGAAATATTCACTCCCTGCAGCACAAGAACTGTCTTTCTCCAAAAATCAGAAAATAAAAATTCCATGAAATTCCATGGGTGTGAATATAAAAGGACCTAGTATAGTAATATGCACATAAATTAGGATAAGTACCCTAGAATATAGAGTATCCCAAAGGAAAATACCAGAGAGTTTTCTCTCAGAAGAAAAATCTGCACTTGAAAGAGTCAATGTAAAGAGAAGAAAGCACAAGACACCAGAAGAACAAGAACCAGCACAAAGAAGAATTAAATGCTCTTTGGTGATGGCAACTTGAATGAATAGATCAGTTAATGTAGAATACCTAATTTATTGGTCCATCTGTGCAACGAAGCTTTCTGTCTGCAGTCCCTTGAACTCAGGAACGTGCACGTGCTTGACGAACATTTCTGTCTTTGCGTTGTCCTTGAAGGATGGTCTCTTTCCTATTTCCACTCTAATTCTAGTGGGAAGATTCTTCTTTCCTCTGGCCCAGATGGCTTTGTTGAGGTCCATATCTATCTTGACATCCATTTCAGTGCGGAATTGTTTCTTAATGAGTTTCTTCAAGTTTCTGACTGCACAGTCTGCCCACCTCTTCTGGGAGCATCCCTTTACAAGTTTCCACAGGTTTACGGTCAATACGACCACTTTGTTCTCAGATGTTATATTTGCCATTGCAGGGAGGCAGAAATAAAAAAATATTTCAAGCAGAAAAATAATGAAATCCCAACTGTTTATTAACCAATAATCATTTCACCAGAAAGGTCGTGGTAGTCTGCTTCAAGCGTAGCCAAGTCTTCTCTTGCTTCACTGAATTCTCCTTCCTCCATTCCCTCTCCTACGTACCAGTGGACAAATGCCCGCTTGCTGTACATGAGGTCAAACTTAGAGTTAAGTCTCTTCCATGCTTCAACGATTGCTGTTGTGTTGCTGAGGGCGCAGACTGCTCTCTTTAACGGGGGCAGTGCTCCTCCTGGGAGGGATGTGGGTGGTTCATTATTGATTCCTATCTTGAATCCTGTTGGGCACCACTCAACAAACCTGTCTCCTTTCTTGCTCTTTATGATTCCTGTTGCAATATTCACGTCCTTTGTGTTGATGTCTCCTCTGAAGAGAAGGCAGCATGCGATGTACTTTCCTTGTCTGGTGTCGCACTTCACGAGCTGGTTCTGAGGCTCAAAGCATGCAGTTGCTATCTCTGTTACACTCAGTTGCTCGTGGGATGCATTTACAGCAGAGACCATGGGCGAGTATGCAATCAAAGGGAAGTGTATCCTGGGGTAGGGCACTAGATTTGTCTGGAACTCAGCCAGGTCTACGTTCAAAGAGCCTGGGAACCTTAGGGATGCTGTAATAGAGCTGACTACCTGTGCAATAACTCGGTTTAGATCGACATAATCTGGTCTAGTAATACCAAGACCCTTACACATATCGTATATGGCTTCATTATCCACAAGGAAGGAGCAATTTGAGTGCTCCAGGGTCATGTGCGTTGTAAGCACAGAGTTATATGGTTCTACGACTGAGTTAGAGACCTGTGGTGCTGGGTAGATGGCAAATTCCAACTTACTCTTTTTCTCGTATATCTGGGAGAGTCTCTCCATGATAAGTGTTCCTAGACCAGATCCTGTTCCTCCACCAAATGAATGGAAGATAAAGAATCCTTGAAGAGAATCACAATTATCAACTAATCTTCTTATCTGTTCAATTGCTGGTTCAATTATACTCTTTCCTACGGTGTAATGTCCTCTTGCATAGTTATTTGCTGCGTCTTCTTTTCCTGATATAAGCTGTGAGGGATGGTATAAATCCTTGTATTCACTTGCCTTTATTGAGTCAATTACACCTGGCTCTAAATCCACCATAAGGGCACGTGGTACCATATTCCCTGTGCTTGTCTCTGAAAAGAATGAAGATGCAGACTCAATTGACTTATTTGAATTTGGGTCAACTTGACCATTTGGTAATATTCCGTGTTCTAGGCAATATAATTCCCAATTTGCATTTCCCATTTGTATTCCACCCTGTCCGACGTGGATTGAAAGTATCTCTCTCATTTTCCTGGGGCAGGGGTTCAAATTTTATTAAAATTAATAGTAAATTTAAATCAAGTAGTAGCTTAGTATATGGGAATACTCTAAATACAATGTAAATATGATTAAGAGAGTGAGTAGTAGAAGGAATTAATAGTATTGGGGCGTATTTGGGATGGGGTTGTAGTGAAGTTTATTTGGGGTGAAGTGAAAGTGAGGTTTATTTGTAGTGAGGTTTATTTGTAGTGAGGTTTATTTGTAGTGAGGTTGTAGTGAGGTTGTAGTGAGGTTGTAGTGAGGTTTATGGGGTGGATGATCTAATTGATTGTAAAGTTTATTTGTAGTGGAGTTGTAGTGAAAATGCATCTGTGAAGTAAATAATCTAATTGATTGTACAGTCTATTTAGTGAAGATGTGAAGTGTAGATACCTTATGACTAAATCTACTTGAAATTACTAAGTACCCAAGTACCCAAGTATAAAAGTATTAATGTGCAGATTATCTTGGTGTATTCTTGGTCTATAGGTAGACTGGGAGTGTTCAGGAAGAAATGAAGTAGTGAAATGAGGTCGTATTAATATTCTATTTATTATTCGGGTTATATTCTGATTATTCCTTGCTGTGCTTTGTCTCTTCCACTTTGTCTGAGTTTGTCTCTGCTGCTGGCTCTGGCTTGACTTGTTTTCGCATGGGCAGGTGTTCTTCTATGGCTGCATTCCAGTCCTGGGTCTGGGTGTATGATAGAAGAATATTGAATACGTGCAGTGTGCTTAGGACTGTAGATGAATTAAGTTTCTTCTCTATTGGGAGTCTTGCAGTACGGAATGATTCTTTGAATCTTCTCTCTGTGTATCCTTTGTGTCTATTTCTGTCAACTAGACCACCTATCACATAGATTGTTCCTTCTTCCATTTCAGTTAATTCTTCCTCTGCATCTGCTGTTAGTACTACTATATCTGAAATATCCACAGAATCATCTATGCTGTCATCCAAGGGGTCTTTGGTTTCTACCTTTTCGGGATTATCATGGTTCTTAGTACTTTCTGGTTTATCACTTTCTGGATTATTTTCTGGCATCTCATGGTTCTTAGTACTTTCTGGTTTAAGACTCTCTTCAACACCTTCTGCTTCTTCTCGTGCTGCCTTATATTCTGCAATTTCTTCTGTCACCTTAGCACTTTCTGGTTTAAGACTCTCTTCAATACTTTCTCCTGCCACCTTAACACCTTCTCCTGTCATCTTAACACCTTCTTCCTCCCGCACTACCTTATCCTTAGTGATGTCCTGAATTGACTTGCTTCTGAACTGAATGTTCGTCCAGTTCTCTATGTCCTGCCTAAGATATCCATTAAGAAGGGTTGAATTTCCTACAGTTAAATTCACTGGATTTTGTGCTACTCTGTTTGCTGCATAGACATATCTTATTTGCTCGCATAGACTTCTCATCTCTTTGTCTGTCATTAGGTCAGAACCCCCTAGTACTTCTATCCATATTCTGTAGTTTGACCTAACTTGATTCTCTGGGGCCTTCTTTCTTTTTGTTCTCTTTGTTTTTTTCTCTTTATATTTTTCCTTCAGCCTCTGGTACTTCAGCTCTTTCTTCTCCTTCTTTGAGAGTCTTTTTTTCTCTTCTTTTTCTTCCATTGGAAAATCTTTTCTTTGCAGAGACTCTCATTTTATCCTTTGCCCCACATGAAAAACACTCTCTCCACATGTAAATTCCATCTGTCTCTTTAACTATTCTGCTTCTGCAATTTATGCTTGGTACCATTATTTCATAGCACTTACATATAACCCTCTTTATTTCACATGATACTCTTAGAATCTTCTTATTATGCATCTTTAGAAGTACTTTTATAATTCTTCTGGATATATTCATACTTTTCCCTATAAAGTATATGGCTAGGTCTATTTCCCTGCAGCCAGTCATCTTTCTTAAATTTTTGTCAAATTAATCCCAGAGACAACTCAAATTCCATAAATTTTTATTTAATTCACTCATGGATACAACCCTACAGCAAGTCTTTGAAATATTCATGGATGAGACAGAACAAGAATATGTAAAAAGACAGAATATATTGCCTCTACTGCAGACTCTAGGATATATTGTGAATGAACAGGAAATTCAGGCAGTCCTGCCATACGAAAAGGATGCATATACTGTAGGAGAGATAAAAACAATGACTGAGGAAGATGCATTTCCACTCTTATCAAAGGATGACGTACTTAGTGCCTTCCAGGCGTACGACATAAATAAGACAGGGAAGATTCCAATAGGAGTAGTAAAGAGTATACTGCAGGCAGGCCCAGAAGGTCTCTCTGAAGAAGAAGTTGATGCAACTTTGTCTCTTCTGAATCCAACACCAGAGGGAATAGTTGAATACACAAAGATCTCTTTGTTAGTATCTGATAATTAGGTCTATCTTAGTCTTTGCTAGTACAATAAAAATAAGTCTATAATATAGTTGAATATATTGCACTAGGATCTCTTTATGCAGTGAATTCAAATTGACTTTTCTTTCTTAAATTATCTTCGGATTGTCTTGCTTAGTGGATTTAATAGAATTAATTCTGGGAATATTCGGGTTATATTCGGGTTCGGGTTATATCTTAGTGTTTTAATCATAGAAAGACAGCAGTAATTGTGGTAAAAATACCACTTTCATTATTCTGAAGCCACAAGAGTACATCAGAGACTGACTGTAATATTAAAAACAATACTGAAAGGGCGGAATATGTCAACAGTAAGAAGTACATCCAACACGTATACAAAAGGTCAAAGTCACCAACCGCAGGATTACAAAAATAAAACATCCTTGACAACTACACTCTCTATTCTAGACTACTATCTCCAGACTATCTTGTCGCCCCCTATTGAACACGTCAGTAATAATAGAACTAGAGAGACCAGACTAGCAAGATAATAGTACTACAGTATATAAATATAATTTAATATACTCTGTTATAGAGTACTATTTATGGGTTAATGTATACTTATATTAGAGTATTCTGGTTCTCTTAAATATTTCTGTGGTTTAATTCTGTACTAAATAACTTTAATTTTATAAATATTTCATCATATTATGATAAACTGAAAGCCTTCAGAATGTGTTTTAAAATAATAAAGTACATAAATATGCTTTCATTAAGGAATAGACTAAGATATATCAATTATAATGACAGATAAATAGATAATCCATTAGTACATAAATATCCATGCATTCTACAACAGAAAAGTACTTATTATAACCAGAATAACCAGAATTAGACATATTTATACTAGGTTTTCTCAAGTTATATTCTAATAACCTAAAGAGACTTATAGTAAATAGCCTATACTACAGATAATAATATATGAAGATACTTCTGGGCATAGAATAGCTTAATTATAACTGTAGTAAATATTTCATTATTAATTTATGGCTCAATGAGTTTTTCAACTTTCACTCTCCAAAATATTTTCAGAAATTCGTATACTAGAAGACCAATAAGTCTAAAAGAATATTAATAGAAGCAGTAATAGTAGTAATAGTAAGAAATATATCTAAAATGAATAAAATAGACACAGTCACCAAAGATATTCAAGTATATGACAAAAATACTCACTTGATAACTAGCCATATGCCTAAGTCAATAAGAATATACACTAATTACTACAAGAATATTTCCATTCTGAAATTGTAATTGTAATAAATTATCACCTTCATAGATTTCTAATGAATATTTGCCTTGTAGCCCCATGAGTATCCAAAATAATCCAATGACTGCCAGAATTTAAACTAAAATTCAATCTAATAAAAATATAAAACACTAAGAGAGTCTAGTACTCTAGAGGCAGCTGTCAAAAATATTCAAATGACCAGAAAGGGTTTATTGTAAATATTTCTCATTCTATTGTAATATTAGCACTAGATAATACTAATTTGTCTCTAGTGAATTATAAAGTATATTTCATTATGTGCTTCTAATTAGCAGTTATTCTATTCTAAATTATTTCAAATAGTAAATTAGTATATTAATTAGTAAGAAATTATATTAAGAATATACACATGCATATATTCACACAGATTAACCCGATATAACCCGAATATATTTATATGCACTATTAAAGGACATACTAAAATATAACCGAATATAACCGAATAACCAGAATTCTTTAAATTTAAGAAACCACAAGACTATTTTAAGTGAAAAGAAGACAGAGACACCTTCAGAATATTCATTCAGGTCCTGGATGGGTGCACTAAGAAAGTTCCTTTATGAAGTGTTCACTAAATCATCAGAGTAATTCACCCTATGAAGTACCTGGTCTATACGTATACTAATATACTAGACAATTCTTACAGAAATATTATTTAAAGAAAATAGTGATATATTAGAAGGCGTATATTATTAGCACTATAATAAATATAGTTGGGTCCTTTTGAGAAGTCCAGACTAATTCTGGCTATAACCCGAATTTAGGAAATCCTTTGGATAAAATTTAAATTTCTTTAATACAAGCACTCTTTAATATGCAAGAACCCTAAGGTTATTATAATTATATACACACAGTCTAATATAACCAGTAATATTAGGGTTATACATATACAGAACTATTATTCTAAAATATCCTCATATAAGAATATTTAAATGGACTGTCTTGACCAAAAATATTCAAGTTATTAAGAGTGTTAAGAGTACTAAGAGTGTTAAGAGTATCAATACAAGTGCAAATACAGTATAATTTCATCAATTATAAAATATATTAAGTGATTCCATTAATAGACTACTAATGGACACACTCAATGGATACACTCATTCATACACTTTCATTATTTTTACTGTCATATTCTATTGTAATTCTATTATAATTCTATTATATAAATTATAAACTCATACAATACAATACTGACTATTTCACATTATAACCCATATATACACGGGCTATACACGTATACACCGGGCCACTCTGACCGTATTCTTCAATTTCAATTTGTATGCACTCTGGCACTCTGGTCCTTGAATGTTTTTTATGATTTTTTATTGGAGACTTCATTTACGAATGCACTTGCATTTATGCGATCTTAATTTCATTTTAAATATAACAAATTGCCAGACATTTGGATAGCTCCATTCTATAGTCTATCAAATAGCTGGCTCCATTGGCATGGTCTCAAAATGACTTTTCGTGCAGGACTGTTTCTCCTTCTGGACCCTCACTCATTCTGCACCAATATGCACTTAATTCTTATATTCCTTCGATTCACCTAATACTTATTAGTCTATTCCATGCTATTTTATGCTTAATTTACCCAAATTTTGTAAAATTAATTTTTGAAAGGAACCCCCATGCTATAATATGATCATAAAGAAGTTTTTTAATAAAAAGTTTTATATCTGGAATGGACAACGATACTAAAATTAGTCTACCAGAAAGCACATGGAAAGAATTACCTGGAATGGATAAAGTTCCACAGATGCCAAAGAGACCACCAATGGACTTATACACTAGGCTCCTTCTGGACAACGAGGCATCTTGGATTGCAATGGCCAACCTATTCAGAGAGTGCAACATGGAGAAAAATATTACATTCGCGTATGAGAAGGCCCTTTCCAATAACCCACTCTCAAGGGATGCCCTGTCCATGCTAGGCCCAATATACAGAAGAAGAAGAGACTTCAACAAAGCACTAGATGTATTTTTGCGGTTGTACAAATTGCACCAAGGAGAAGACATAAGTGTAGCCATAAATATAGCATATTGCTACCTCATGCTAGACAGATTCCTGGAGAGCCTTGCATGGTACAAAATGGTTTCTAAGCATGCATCCCAAATAAAAGAAAAAAAGGGATTTCTGTGGTACGGAGTAGGAGTATTCTATGAGAGAATGAATAATTTGCAGATTGCAGAAGAAGCATATGCTGCATCCATTAAGATTGACCATATGTCAGAATATATTCCAGAAGTATATTTTAGGCTTGGTGTAACATACAAAAAGAAAGGCGCATTGACAGCAGCAATGGATTGCTTTGAGTATCTACTGCATAATATCTCATCAAAGAGTCACTTTCCCACTAAGGATGATGTTCTAATACAAATAGCACATGCGAATGAACTGCAAGGCAGGGAGTCAGAGGCTGTAGATATTCTTAAGGGAGTTTGTCAGCTGAACCCAAAGCACGAAAAGGCAGCTATGCTACTGGCATGGCTGTATTATAAAGAGAGAAACTGGGAAGTAGCAAAGGACGTATTAAAGACGCACCATGCAGAAGCACTCTCTGCCTTCTCTTGGTACTTGCTTGCCAGAGCAGAACAGAAATTGGAGAACTACGAGGAAGCATACAGGTGCTACCACTGTGCACTAAAGCAAGACAGTCAGAATCACATATACTGGAACAGTTTGGGCATACTTTACTTCAACCTCCTACAGTACGAAGATGCAATGAGGGCCTTTAAAGAGGCAAGGAAGCATAATCCAGGATATGTTGAGGCAGTGTATAACTTAGGGGCAGTTCATGAGCAATTTGAAAGCACCATACATATTGCACTTGAAATATACGAAGAGGCAATGACAATCTCACCAGAGGACAGGATGGTACTTGAGAGAATTGAAGAATTGGAAGAAAAAATCAGTAGCAAGCACATGGCAGGAGGCAAAGGATACACTCCACCTGACTTAATACTGCGTGATATACAGCCAAACCCTGGTAAAACACCTTACTTCCTGGCACATGCCTTGCTAGGGTACAAGCCAACAGGATTCATATTTTCAGCTGCAGAGAAGGAGGAAATAGATAAAATAGCAGTGCTATTAAGCAGCAACAAAGAGAGAGAGCATGGAAGTGCAGAGCATAGTACTAGAAGGCCTACAGTAAACAAGACCAGAAATAAAAGTACCAAAGACACCCACAGGAAAGATGCTTCTTATGATGAGAGCAGCGACCAATACAACGCAAAGCATAGTCACTCAGCATACTCTGAGGAGGGCATGAATGCAAATATAAAGGAAAGCAGCAGGGAAGAAGATGATAGCATATGAAAAAGTACTTAAAAAGGTAAGGGCTAGATTGAGTTATCATGTGTCTAGAGAGTAAAATAAAAATAACTAACCTGGCACTGCTTATATGATATTATTTAGATTGGTAATTCTGAGAAGTCAGTTAGACATTCTCTGCTGTGTATTGGATATTGGGTATTGGATATATTCAGGGTGAAAATATTCAGATTCATGGATAGTGTATAATTTAGTCTATACTCTATTGTATATTTAGTATATTGAGTATATTCTCTGTTATAAATTGTAAGTTTAGTCTCTACTGTATATTGAGTATATTTAGTATATACTCTGCTGTATATTAGGTATATTCTCTGTTGTAAATTGTAAGTTTAGTCTAGTCTCTACTGTAAATAAATTCAGATTCATAGTGAAGAATTTAGTCTATTTAGTCTATACTTTGTTGTAAATTATATATTTAGTCTATGCTCTACTGTATATTTAATAAATTTAATTGTATTTAGTCTGCTGTAAATTTAGTCTATATTCATTATATTCTCTGTTGTATAATTTAGTAAATTTAGTCTAGTCTCTGCTGTAAATTGTATATTGGGTATATTCTCTGCTGTATATTTAGTATATTTAGAGAGATTCACTTAAATTTAACCATATACTTACTCCATGCCTAATAGAACTATAAGTTTAGTCTAGTTTAGTCTAGTCATATGAAGTATATTTGAGATCCTGGTTAATAATAATTTAAATGAGAAGTAGTGCCTTCTAGGCACTTGTTTACATTGCTACTAGGCACTTATTTTAGTCTATTGATATAATGTGACATAATAATGTGCTTTTAATTTTGATATTTCAGTGGTCTTGGTGGAGTGTGATTACTTCAACTGTCAGGGATATTTTTATATTTTATGAAAGACCTTTGTGCTGACAACAAAGCATCCCTTAATGATAATTTCCACCATAATTATCTTTATATGGAATTAAATCTTTATTTATATGATGAGGAATGGGGTGTGTGATGAGATGCCGTCTCAGCAAATGAACAAGAATTCCTTACTTCCTACTAAGATAAGCATGGGTGCCTTGAAGAGGATACATAAGGAATGGGCTGACAGCCTGATTAAAGAACTTCAAATATTCACTCTTCAAGAAAACTATGCAGAGTTTATGCAGAAGGAGAAGCAGATAGAAGCAAACCCTGCCTGGCATATTTCTACACCATGCGAAAAACTAGCATATTTCCAAAGGGCAATTATATGCAGAAGAGATAACTCTTATGCTCCAATTATTCCCAGGATAACCATACTCTTGCAGTCCCTTCAGACAGAAAAAGATGCAAAATGGATAGAAGATGTTTTACCAAAACTCATAGACATTCTGGACCAATATAATCTGTCTAAGATATGGCACATACCCTTTTGCTTTGACTTCCATGATATGCGCACATGGGCCATAACCCTGTCTTATGATGTCTTAAAGGACCGAGTCCCATGGCATGCCGTTGTAAAACTACTTAGAAGGAAGGGAATTCACGATAAATATGCGCAATTAGATGAAGGTACCCCAGACACTGACCTATTGATCAGTATTAGCACAGAAATAGACATGGAAAGAATTGAGAAAGAAGGATGTAAGACAAATAGTAATAGTCTTAAGTATATCTCATTCTGTACCTTCTGTAACAAAAAAGGACATATCCCAGAGGTCTGCAACTCAGTCCAGAAGCACAAGAGACAGAAAAGCACAATGTTTACCGTTGCAAATAGTAATGGATTAAATTCAGATTGTACGAGAATATTCATAGAATTATCACTAGCAGGGCACTCAGTTAAAGGAAGACACAGCACTGGATCAGATATAAACATAGTAGGGTGGCACGTATACAATAAACTGGCTACTAAGACAGGCTCTCTTAAGATAAAGAATCACACATACACGCTCATAGACATAATGAATAGACCTATCTCATGCACAGCATACATGGAGTGTACAGTGCAGTATAAAAAGAAGTCTTTGGGGACGCACAGATTCTTCATTGTAGAAGGGTTAAATGAAGATAAAGTAGACCAGAATATCAAGCAAGAAATATGCAAGAATAAAGTAGCAGAGTCATCAGTACAAGATGGAAATGAGTTTATATCTACAGATATAAGGGAAGGAATACTGGGAATGAATATAATAAAGGAGGATATGGCAGAAGTATCTCCAGGTGAAATAGAAAGTGTATTTGGTCTGTCACTAGTGCAGGCATGTGAAAGAGTAGATGGAGAGAAATAAAGATACTTCTAGTTAGGTCTAAAGAATGTGCAGTCAGGCTGGGAAGGTCTTCTGCTTGGAGTGCAAGTTTAAATAAAAGCCTATCATATAAGTATAACTGTCACCTTAGAGAATGAGTTATTTTGGTTTCTTATTACATGGCAGACAGTAGACTAGACTAAATATAGATATTTATGTTGTATTCTCAGAATATCATATAATCACAGATATATTATTGACTAGAATAACAATTTAACTTGTTTTTGTTTAATTTTGATAGATAAGATATCAGTTAATTAGTGACTTATCTAAAAGTAGAAATATTCCAGCCAGAAGATACTATTTTAGACTCTAATAAAGGTAATTGTCAAGTAATTTATATTTTTATCACATACTCAAATATCTTTGTTCACTGTGATTTTTGTATTTTCCCGTGTGTATGCCTTGTTGTCGACATTGTCTCTTGCTTCTGCAAATTTTTATTCCTTAAATAGTTTCCTGAGAAATTTCCAGAAGGAATTATTTTCCTAAGGGGTAATTGGATTCTTGAATTCTCGAATTAAAGGTTAGAGGTGGGGAATTTTATCACATTAACTAAAGATGTGAATTTATTTAAACAGTTGAGTTTTTGTTGAATTTTGTTGTCAACTGTTTTCGAGTGTTGTCGAGTAGAAAATTAAAGACAAATTTATTTAAAATTACTACTACTAGTAGAATTACAATTACTACTAGTAGAGTCACTAGAGCAAAAAATAGAGAAAATTAAAGACTAGAAAACAAAAATATATTTAAAATTACTACTAGTAGAGAGAGACTGACAACAAAAATTACTAGTAGAGAGACAAAAGATATAATTTACCTAAAATCACTACTATATCTAGATATAGAGTACACTAACACCAAATACTAAAGTCTAACGGTATCTCCTACTAAGAAATAATTGGTATCTTCTATTAAGGAAATAACAAATCAAGTTATAATTTATTTATTGCTTTATTCCACACGAACAGTAAACAATCTTTAAAGACCTTGTAAGAATATTACTGAATTATTCAGTGCAGGATGAACATTTAAATCCTTGGGTATCTGGGTCCTTTCAGAATGGTCTTTTGTTTATTGTGGTATTAGTCCTGTGAGATTAATCATCGTCTTCCTGGTCTGACTTCTGGTTTTCCTGGATGGCTGTGGAGAGGGCTTCAAGCGTAACGTACTTGATCTGTGAGCTGATTGATCTTTGGATCGAAAGCAAGTCCATTTTATCTGCCTCCCCTGTGGAGAATGTGATGGAGACTCCTGCTCTGTTGAACCTTCCTGTTCTTCCTATTCTGTGAATGTAGGTTTCAATGTCTACGCTGCCTGACTGTTTCCTTGGGATATCGTAGTTCACTGCAAGATTCAGCTGTGGTACATCAAGGCCTCTACTGAGGACATTTGTGGTCACAAGTGCTTTTATCTTTCCCTCCTTGAAGTCTGCAATGACTCTGTCTCTTTCTTCCTTTGAGAGCTGGCCGTGTAGAAGTGCTGCATCAAATCCATCTCTCTTCAGGTTATGCTGCACTGTCTCTGCCTTGTTCCTTGTGTGCACAAAGACAATTGACTGACCAATTGCCATCATTTCATACAGCTTAAGAAGGGTGCTTATCTTATTCTTCTCAGGTACTTCCATGTAGAACTGCGTGATGTTGTCTGGTTTTACCTTTGTCTCCTCCAGGTAGAATGTCTTTATGTTCTTTGAGAGCATGGAAATAATCTCTTTCATTTTTGTGCTGAATGTGGCACTAAACAGAACCAGCTGCTTATTCCTGATCTTCTTTACAACAGAGACAGTCTGTGCTCCCATGTCATCCTCCAGAAGGGCATCTGCCTCATCAAGAATAACCATTTTTATTGCAGGTGACTCTAAATCTGACACAATTCTCTTTATGGTTCCTGGGGCACCAATGAGAATCTGTTCCTTTAGTCTTCTAAGATTCATGTTCTCTACTACATCTGGTAGTGCCTGTAGCATAGTAAAGTCAATTGTCTTTTTGAAGTTCTCAAGTACTGAAGAAATCTGTTTGCTTAGGTCTCTTGTAGGCGTAATAATAATTACCTGTGGTGTATTAACTGATCTATCTATGACTGACAAAGCCCCTACAAGGAAGGCTATTGTCTTTCCGGATCCACTGTGACTCTGGAATGCCACATCCCCGCCCTTTGCTATTTCTGGAATGGATCTCTGCTGGATTGTGCTGGGATTCTTAAATTCCATTGTTCTAAGGGCTTTTATGATATCCTCTGGAATGGAAAGATCTTCAAAAGACTGCTTACTTAGAAGCTCACTGGAGAGAAGAGAGTTCTTGTACTCTTCTATGCTGGAATTCTCTTTTTTGGAGACTTCCATTTGCTGTATCATTTCCAATGCATATTTTACATCATCTGGTAAATCCTCAGTTCTGCTCTTTCTATTGCTGCCATCTTCCTTTGAGTCTTCTAAAATGTCTTTCTTGTCACTGTGCATTTCCACTGCAAAAATATTTTATTATTTATAATGCATATGAATACGTCTACAATGAAAAATTCATTTATAAACCAGACTAATTACTGTTGTATTTTCAAAAACAAAGATAATTTACAGATAACCTACAATGTGAGATCTTTAAATATTCGTTAATTATAACCTGAATTCAGTAATTTCTTATCTATTTTTATTCAGAAACCTATCCATTTTATACCTAAATATATCTATTATTTCAGTTGAATATGACTAGAATATTTATCAGATTGAATCTAGTGCTTATTCTGGTCTAGATACTTTTTACTATATAGAATCTTTGGTCTAACTGAATTATTTTTCTTTCGTATACGAGTATGTCTAATATTCTCTTTACGTCTTCCAAAGACAAATGAACTGAAGATATCTCTGCTCTCATTAAGAACGCATGAACCTCCTTTATCCCAGGGAGATCTTCATATGCAGGCATATCTCTACCTATACTGTTGACTATCCACTCATGTGCTACTCCCTTTATTGCCTCTACAAAGCCTACGTCTAATTCTGCATCTTGTGTAAACCATGGACCATCCCCTAAGTCATCTGATGGAACTGCGTCATACAGCATGTAGACCTTTCTATTTTGCTTGATTGACTTGACTGCCTTAATAAGCACTCTTTGCTCAAGTGTTTTAAGGATCTTTGTGACTAAATTCTGGTGTAAACCACTTTTACTTCGTATATCCTTTATCCAGATTCCATCTACACCTGACTCCTTTATTAGTAAGTATATAATCTTCTCTTCTGGGGCACTAAATGACTGTGGTTCTGTGTTTCTTCTGTAAACTATGCCAGACTTAGTCTTAAATAAGTCGATTAATGAATCTGCATGTAAGGCATTTATCTCTACTACAATATCCTGGAGACTCATATCTTTAAATTCCTGTTGTATTTCTTGCGTAGTTACACCACTCTCCCGGGATGCAATAAACTCCAGAATTCCCTGCATAAAATATTTCAGCAAACTGAAGGCCAAAAAGCAACAAAATTCTGCAGAATGAAAAATCACTTTAAAGCCAAGAGAGAACAAAATAAGAAGAGATTTAAGTAGGAATATTATACACGTGAAGTGTCCAAAAGGGGAGTGACCAGCTAGTCCGAAATAGAGAGTGTAGTGGTACAGTGAGTTTTATTATCATATCTTTTCGGTTGGTGACTGTGGCCTTTTGTATACTTGATAAGTCTACTTCTTACTGTTGGCATATTCTGCTTGTTTTGTATTGTCCTTACTATCTTCCTATTATATAGTCAGTCTCTGGTATACGAGGAATGTCACAGAATTAATGAAGGTGGAATATTACCACACTAGTATACTATATATGTTATATATACTATGGAAATAATTCAGATGAATTTGGGTTATATAACTGAATAATCTACTAGTACAAAGAGTGATAATCTAATGAATATTCAGATATTCTAGACTAAAATAGTATCAGTTAGAATATATTTATATACTAAAACTCACTTAAACCCATTTACTTCATATAATTTATGGTATTTCACTGGATATTCTAGTATGAATAATAGTACAAGTATGACTATAAATGAATTTAGTCTAAATTAAATGATAATTCATGCTAACTGAATAATACTTTGGAGTGAATATGTAGACTAAAGTATACTATTTATATTTCTCTAATGAATATAATCCTTGTTGGTTTTCTGTGTCATACGAACGTGAAACCTCTCTGAGTCCAAAATGGAAGGAATTTGTTTCCTTAGGAATTTGACTAGTAGCCAATAAGACATGAAGGGGTTTGTTTGTTTATAGACTAATGTATATCTGTGTTAATTAAGTGATTTAGTAGCTTATTATTGATTTGTTATGGAATGAAATCTATTTATTATCAGCTCAAGAGACTAAATATAACTGATAACAAACAAACTAGATGATGAATAGGGAAATTATGTCTAATATTTCAGTGGAAACTCATCTACCCTAATTACGTTGTAATTTCTTATAGATAAATTACTGCTGGATACAGCTGTCCATGGGAGAAATTTAGAAGAGAAGAAAAAGGAAAAAAATGAAAAATGAAAGAAAAACGAAATATGCACGTGACTGGAGCAAAAAAAGATGAAAATAATGCAGTGACTGCAGTGAGAATGCCATGGTACATATACGAGCACAGGGCGTATACTAAGGAGAGATGGGTTGGGTGCAAATTACTTGATGTTTTGTCGAATGAATTTAAGAGAAGAAGTTCTTTGTACTTTCAGAAGGCAATTGAGGCAGGCAGCATCCATGTGAATGCACAGAGTGTAGATATTTCATATATCTTAAAGCATGGGGATCTAATCACACATACAACGCACAGACATGAACCCCCTATTCCAACGGATAAAATAGATATAATTTATGAAAATAACGACATTTTAGTAGTAGATAAGCCATCTGGTATACCATGTCACCCTAACTCAAGCTACAATAAGAACAGTCTAACAGAGATACTTAAGCAAAGAATGGGACTTAACTTCATCTCAGCACAGAATAGACTAGATAAACAGACATCAGGGATTGTGATTCTTGCTAAGAACTCACAGGCAGCAGTGGAATACCACAAGAAAATGGCAGAAAGAGAAGGAATAAAGATATATCTGTGCAAAGTGCGTGGTGAATTCCCAGAGCATGAAATAATTGTAGATCTACCACTAGCCATTTCCAGGAAAACATGCACTACAACAATACACCAAATAGACGGAGTATTCCAAGGGAAGAAGAGTACAACCATCTTCAGACGAATCCCACAGAATACAGCAGCAGGAGAAAGCATCTTAGCATGTGGACTTGTCACAGGAAGAACTCACCAAATAAGAGTCCATCTCCAGGCAATTGGATTTCCCATAGTGGATGATATGGTTTACAGTCAGCCATACATAGAAAGTGACCTAATTAATGATCTGTTAAAAATCCAAGATAATGAAATTGTCGTTGAAAAAGATCAAAATGAAGAGAAGCATACTCTAGATATAAACAAGAAATTAGATATATCTCATGATAAAACCACAGAAGAAGACTCTATAAGAAGTAGTCCTATCCCAGAGAAAATTAAAAGAAGAATTGTAGTGCAAGAGAATAAAACCAGTGAAATTATAGAAGAGAAAGAAGAAAACTGCCATATCACAACAGAAAAGACTCAAAAGAATGAAAGGACAGGTGCAGGGAATTGTAAATCACCAGATGTCATAGTAAAAAAAGAAGAGAACAACCTACACACAGAAGTTAATGAATTTGAAAATATTCCAGCACAAGAAGTAGACAAGGATTTGTCTAAAGATCTAGAGGATAAGATAGACAGTAATTATAGACTAATTAATAGCAAGAGTATACATATAACAGAGGAAGTGTACTTGAAAATAGCAGAATCATGTGGTTTATCACTGACAAACGAGTCAGTCAGTGAATTTGTGGCAGCAGAAGACTGCAGAACTGATGAGTTCCAGGATGACAAGGAATACCTTCAAGGTGTCTCAACAAATTGTCCATCTGAATTTATTGCAGAGTCATGCATGCACTGCAGGAAGTCAGAAGATCTGCTTAGTAGCCTCCCTAAGTTCTCTACATTGTCTTTGCATGCATGGAAATATTATTTAAAGGATAATTCATTTACAACAGAACTTCCATCCTGGTGCCCAGAAGAAATAGATAGTTCTGTTTGGGAGGGAATAGAGGCAACAAAGAGCAAGTTATGCCACTATATATAAAGTACAAAAATAACTTAGATTTACAGCAAGAAAAGGCCTAATAATATAATTAGATGGAAAATAGTTAAGTTATGTGAGTTTGCAGTAGTTCTTATGGGCTAATTTAAATACATTTTTGTCTTGTCTTGTCGTCTTTAGTCTCTCTAGTAGTAATTTTAAATAAATCCTATCTTTCGTCTTGTCTTTAGTAATTTTTGCTCTAGCCTCTATACTAGTAGTATTAATTGTTGTCAGTCTCTCTAGTAGTAGTAGTAAATTAAAATAAATTATATTTTTTGTCTTGTCTGTGTCTCTTTATTCTTCAATTTTATTCTCTAATTTTTGCTCTAGTGGCTCTCTCTACTAGTAGTAGTGACTTTAAATAATTTTTCATCTTTTTCTCTCATTGTCTTCTCGTCTTCTCTTTGTCTTCTCTTTAGTTTTATTTTTTAATTTTCTACTAGACATCATTGTCTCTAATAACCCGAATATTAATAACCAGAATATTAATAAACAGAATATACCATGTGATGAAAATATTAATTCATTAAGAGAGAAGATATAACTCGTTGTAGAATATTGATAATTTAAGAAATAGATTTATTCTCTTACAGCAGAGAAATTCAACAGGCAAATATGTGAATATGTATGTATGCAAGGATAGTTAAATCTGGCTGTACTTTATTGCATAAATGTGCAAGAATACAGTAGAAATTCTTGCTATTTTTTGTATAATTTATTAGAAATTTTTTGCAAGAATAAAGTGATCTGTCAAAAATTCATGAGCAAAAAATAGAAAGTTACTGATAAATTACTTCATTTTAAATGCTTAAATACAAAAATATTTAAGAATTCCAGTGCTAAGATATGAACATGGAAATGAAACAACATGAGTATTTATACGAAAGAAATAACAGACAGATATCCATTAAGATGCTAGTAAAAGTACTTCTTATAAGTGCACTTCTAGCAGTGCAGAATGTCTTTGGGTTATTGAGCAGACAATGTGCAGATAATGTGCTAGAAATAGTCTTAAGCAAATATAAAGGAAATAGTTCAATGACTAAGATTATTAAGTCTTTTCCCCCATATATGCTATATATATCTGGAAGGACAGGGATTCTTCATAATAAGCGGCTTACATATCCACACATACGCATAGATTTCTCAGCACCAAAGACAAAAAATAGTTCACAAAAAATAGACAGAGCGAATGACACAGTCAAAGAAAAGGACTCAGACGGAAATGAAATACCAAAGAGTACTGTAGAGTACTACAATACACTAATTAACATGTTCCCTTCACCAGACGGAGAAATAAGTATTTATTCTAAAGAAGGATATGAAGACTCCTTCACTTCTTTCTTAAAGAGTGAGAATGTCCAGGAATATTCACATAGAATCCTTGCAGCACTTCTTCTACAGTCAGAAGGAATTCATGTTCCACTGGAAATTAAAGAGAATGGAAACAAATACCCAGAACTTGTGTATACTAATCCAAGAAAACCGAAAGAATCCTTCAGTCTTCCCATATGCACTACTATAGAACAAGAAAGTACTAGTGAAGAAAGTCTAAAAAAGTTTGACAGTAGAGTATTACAGACTATTAAGTACTTCCTTAATACGAAACCAAAACCAAAAATTAAGAAGAATATAATGGCGAAAGAATCAAAGGAGAAAGAAATGGCCTGGAGGCATAAGTTTACTGAGACACCAGCATGGCTAATACAGTCTTACATATGTCACTACCTAGAAACAAAAGAAGATGCAATTGAATTCTATGATGAAATAGCTAATCAAATGAAGGTTTATATGGAAAAGTTCGCAGAGAAGGTGAAAAATACTATTTCAACGAAGTTATTTAGACAATCCTTTACATGCGAAGATGCACTGTCAGAGGAGATTAAGTGGTGGAATAAAGTAAACCAACTTAAAGATATGGTTGAAAATAGTCAAGACATTCAAGTGCTTCCCTTCGTGAATATTAGTCAGCTCCCTACTAAAGCAGCTACTAGAATAAGTTTCCATGAAAATATTCAGCTAAAAGATGGAGTAATTCCTAGTGATATAGAGTCTGTAGTACTCACTCTACTATGCTGCTTTGGATATGACGAGAAGACAAAGAAGTATAATTTTGACCATCTTCCATGCCTGTTAGAAGAAGTGAAGGATCTTTTTAGTATGTCATCCGTAAGCAATCCATCCAGTAGTCATACGTCTTCTATACAAGTAGGACAAGAAATATCACAGGATATTCTGGCTAGATGGAGTGAAATAATTAGAAGCTTAGTGAAAGGGGATAGAGATATAAGCTACACAACCATAGAGGGTGGATATGTGATTCAACCAGATATCTTCAATATTCTAATAATAATGCTAAATCTCACAGGAATAGGTTGTAATGCTTATAAGAAAGAAATAGAGAAATATAGGGGCAGACTGCAAGCCCAAATATTTGTGGGTGGTCATCTCCTAATGGGTTCATTTGAAATGGAAATTGCAGGATATGCAAAGAAGATATTTTCTCAGATGTCAAGAGAATTCTTAGGCACTAAAATTATTAAAGATTGGCATGAACTAGTCTCTTATGCATCTTCTAATGATGAAAATGGGAAAGAAATGGGTGTATTCTTTAAGAATTATGATATTCAGACAATGAATAATACAAAGTATTTTACTGGTGATCTAGAGATTCATTATGGAACAAAGAATCAGGTACAAAGAATAATTATTCGTTTTGTATCACTTGAAAAAATTCAGTTAGGAATTAGTGCGTTTGATGTAAGATTAAACAGCCTGATGATTAGCATGTTAAAGAACGAGATAATAGATATGCCAAAAAACAGTTATAATATGTATGCTCTTTTTAAATATGCAGAGAACCTACTAAGGTCATCTAATCCAGGTGATTTTTAAGTTTATCACCCCTAATATAGTTGAAATGAAATTACTAGTATAACTTGAATAAATCTTTCAGAATAATTTGACTCTTAAATAGTAAGTGAACTACAAGAAAACCAAACTTGAAAGTGCCCAGATATTTAAAAACTGTCTGAAAATTATATATATACTAGCCCATACTCCAATTATTAATATTATTTTGGGTTATAATAGGTATTTTGCAGTTTAGTCACTGTTTTACTTAAGTTTTGCTAGTACTGGTTTTGTAAGAATTATTTCTGCACTTGAATATTTTTATGAAGAAAAGCTTCCTGTCTTCTATTCAGCTAATAGAGAGAATTTTCTGAAATTTCCCAAGAGTGCAAGATTATTAGTAGGAAGAATATTCTACTGTCTCTAGTACTATATAGTAGTATTAATTTTAAATAATCATTCTATCTTCTCATTTTGTCTTTAGTTTTTGCCTCTAGTGTCTCTCTACTACTAGTAATTTTAAATAATTTCTGTCTTTAGTCTTGTCAGTGCTTCTACTAGTAGTAATTTAATTTACTAGCAATAAGCAATTATTAAAAAAAACAAAATGTAGTCAGAAATAGAAATATGAGTTAATTAACAAACAAAATATAGATGAATGAAGAGATATGAATAATTAATTAATTTTAATTAATTCTAATTAGTTTAATTTAGCGCATGAAAGTATAACACTTGGTAGAATATGCTAGCTCAAGGGAATAGATTTATACATTCACAGCAGGAAAATTCAACAGGCAAATATGTGAATATGTATGTATGCAAGGATAGTTAAATTTAGCTGCATATTATTACATATACACATATGCTTTAACCAGAGATTCTTGTTGTTCTCTTTGTATAATTTACTAAAAAAACTTAATTGCGAAGAATAAAGTGATCTGTCAAGAATTAATTCGCACATGTAATAGAAAGTTACTGATAAATTACTACATTTCAAATGCTTAAATACGGAGACACTTGAGAATTTCAGTGCTAAGATATGAACATTAGAACAAAAGAAAATGGATGTTTATACAACAGAAATAACAAACAGATATCTACTAAGATACTAGTAAAAGTGCTTTTTATAAGTATATTTCTAGCAGTACAGAATATATTCGGAACATTGAGTGAAAGATGTGCAGATAATGCGCTAGAAACTGCAGTAAATGAATCGAAAAATGAGTCTAACCCCGGAATGAGCGAGCCTCTTGCCTCAAGTAGGCTATCTTTGTTTAAAAAAATGAATATTCTTCATAATATTCGATTTAACCCTTCATACATAACTAGACAGACTTCTGCATTAAAGACAAAAGATGGTTCACGAAAAATAAACCGAGCATATGACACAGTGAAAGAAAAAGATCTAGACGAAAATGAAATACCAAAGAGAATTGTAGACCATTACAATGCACTAATTAATATGTTCCCTTCCTCAGACGGAAAAATAAGCATTTATTCTAAGGAAGGATGTGAAGACTCTTTCACTTCTTTCTTAAAAAGTGAGAATGTCAAGGAATATTCCCATAGAATTCTTGCAGTCCTTCTTATACGGGCAGAAGGAGTACCTGTGCCAATGGTAATTGAGGAGGAAGAAAACAGAATCCCAAGACTTGTGTATACTAGTTCAAGCAAATCTAAAGAATCCTTCAGTCTTCCCATATACACTACTATTACAGAAGGACAGGAAAGTTCTAGTGAAGAAAATATAGAAAAAGTTGACAGCAGAGTAGTGCAGACTATTAAGTACTTCCTTAATGTACCAATCAATGAACAATTTAAAGAAGAAATACAAAAGAAACAGAAAGAATCTAAGCCAAAGTCAAAAGAAATTAATTGCGAAAATGAATTTACTATGACGCCCTCATGGCTCATAAAGTCTTATATATGTCACTACTTGAAAACTGAAGAGGATGCAATTGAATTCTATGAAATGGCAGCCAAAAAACTAGAGTATTACATTCATAAGTACGCACTAGATACGAATTATACAGATAATATGGGCGTGATTATTAAAAAATTCCGTACCTACAAAGAAAAACAGTTAGAAGAACTTGAGTGGTGGATAAAGGTAAACCAACTTGACTATATGGTTGAAGATAGTAAAAACACTCAGCCACTTCCTTTCAAGGATAATACTCAGCTTCCTACTAAAAGATCATCTAGAATAAGTTTCCATGAAGATACTCAGTTAGAAGAAGAACTAATTTCAAGTGATGTAGAATCTGTAGTACTTACTCTACTATGCTGCTTCGGGTATAACCCAGAGACAAGAATGTATAATTTTGGCCATCTTCCATCTATGTCAGAAGAAGTGAAGGATCTGTTTGGTCTGTCATATACAAGCAATCCATCAAGTAATAGTATGTCTGGTATAGAAGTAGGACAGGAAATATCACCGGATATTATGAAGAAATTGAGTGAAATAATTGAGAAAATAGCAACGGATACTAGAGATATAAACCACATATCTGTAGATGGTCGGTATGTGATTCAACCAGATATCTTCAATATTCTCATAATAATGCTAAAAATTACAGGATTGGATTATAATGAATATAGGAGAAGAATTCTGGGTTATAGAATCTTAACCGCAAGAAACATGAATATAAACGATTCATTATCTTTGCAGGAAACTGATCTTACAGACCTTGCAAAAGGCATATTCTCTAAGATGACAAGAGAAGCCATAAGCAATTCCACATTTATAAATTGGCGCTTTATGCCTTCTATGTTTTCTAAATATGAGAGAAAAATACTTGTGAAATTTGAGAATTACAAAAGACAGACTGAAAATGATATATACTATTTGTCTGGTAATCTAGTGTTTCAGTATGCAACAAAATATAAAGAACAATTAATGACTATTCGCTTTGTATCACTAGAAAAAGTTCATTTAGAAATTGGTAAATGTACTCAAAAAACATATGACTCTGATAACTTACAGAAAGAAATAATGGTAGCGAAAAAAGACAGCTATAGTATGTATGCTATTTCTGAACATGCAGAAACCCTAAAACAATGCACTTCGGACGATATAGTAGTCGATGAGGTCAATAGGGAAAAAAGCAGTACAGAAGAAAAAAACAGCAAAGAAGAAAAATCCAAGCAAATTAGTTCTTATATCAGCAAAATAGCCAATTTCATGAAAAGTTAAGAGTGCTCAGATATTTAAACAATGTCTGAGAATCATCTATATAACTGACTCCTAATCAAATTCACACAAGTTTTGCAGTTTAGTCACTGTTTTACTTAAGTTTTGCTAGTACTGGTTTTGTAAGAATTATTTCTGCACTTGAATATTTTTATGAAGAAAAGCTTCCTGTCTTCTTTTTAAATTTTATTCAGCAGAAGAGAATTTTCTGAAATTTCCCAAGAGTGCAAGATTATTAGTAGGAAGAATATTCAATAAATATACTCTACTTTAAAGAATTCTAAGTAAAATTATTCTGTAATGTTGTAGTAAGAAGGTATATTAAGCAAGATTTAGTAGCATAGTACAGTGTACAACAGATATAATAGCAAAAAATCACAGTTAATGGATAGAGAATATGACTGTCTGTTGTATCCTAGAGAGTTATACAAGCCAGTACAGTCACAGTTAGCCAAGTGAGTATGCAGTAGGATGAAAAGAAAAGGACAGTATATAAATACAATAGACTAGCAAAATACTAGTCCCAGTATAAAATAAGTCAGTTTCTTAAAAAGAGTCACTGTTAGACTTTATTGTTCATTTGAAAACTCAACAATATCTATATACTAGTAGTAATTGTTGTCAGTGACTATATACTAGTAATAATTGTTACTAGTAACTATATACTAGTAGTAATAATTTCAAGTAAATTATATCTTTCATTTTGTCTTTAGTTTTTGTCTTCTCGTCTTGTCATTCTCTCTACTAGTAGTAATTTTTGCTCTAGTCTCTCTCTATACTAGTAGTAGTAATTTAAAATAAATTTTTGTCTTCTTGTCTTTAGTCTCTCTATACTACTACTAGTAATATTAAATATATTTTATATTCTGGTTATATCGGGTTATATACTATTTCTTTCCTTTGTGTATTTTTTGTTTTTTTCTTATCATTCCGAAAATAAACCAATTTAATAAAGAGTAGATTATTTTTCTGAAATATAATAATTTAATTTTAGATAAAAATCAATGAATTGCAGGGTAGTAGAGAAGGATAAATTAACAGAGTACTCTATAAGATGTGATAGAAAGGGAAAAAACAATTCTAGGTCAGGATGGATTACTAGAATATACTGGCTGATTCAGCTGGTGCTTCTGTGGCAGGTTCATGGTAGAGTAGGATTGAAGGACATACAGGAGATTCAAGAGAGAATAATTAGTGGCAATTTAAGAAGTGATAAAGAAGACTTGTTTCTTAATTTAAAAGGTCCTTTAAACCCACAGCATAGCATGCTCGCAAATGAAATCGGGTTTATTCATAGTAAGAGATTTCTATCAGCAGAGATAAAGATAGAATATGAAATAAAAATTGGAAGTACAGTGGCACAAGACCAAACATACACAAAAACAAGGGATTACAGCAAGGATACAGTCTATCCAGACCTACCATACAGTGGCACCCACCTAAAGTACATGAATGACTACTTCAGAACACTTCTTGAGATGTTTCCTTCACTCCATGGATATGTATCCATATGGACAGACAAAAAGGACTCATTCTACAACTTCATGAATAGTAGCACAGTGAAGGAGCATAAATACAAGATACTTGCATCTCTATTGCTTCTTTCAGAGGGATTGCAGATTCCTCTTTCAATTGACACAAGCACAGAGTACATAGAGCTAGTTCTAAAGGAATCTACAGAAGAAGATCAATTTAGAATTCGCATGTGCAAGGATACAGAGACTAAGGATACAGAGGAGACTAAAAATGAAGGAGTCTTTAGGAAAAAGAAAGTATTTAAATATACAGAAGCCATGAAGGTGCTTATGTTCTTTATAGAGAATAGTCAAGCTAAAATTATCAAGCAAGAGAGATATCTCTCAGAGCCAAAGTCATACAAAGAGTTCCAAAGTGGAAAGTTCTTAAATAGTCCAGGATTTCTCATTCAGACGTATATATACTATTATATTGAGGATAAGACAGAAATGTGCATTTTCATTCAGACAGTACATGATTTATTATGTAAGTATATAGAGAATAGTGCAGGAAATAGTAAAATAACGGTAATTCAGACTAAAAAGGCAGAATATATATTTAACAGATACTTTGCATATAACCAGAATGAAGAAGGTGATGAAATAGGAGAATTAAAGTACATTAGAATGCATATGCAAAATATACTAAATACCACTAGAAGGTTCCCTATTACGTACCAGGCCCAGTTAGAACCAATTCAGGACTGTCTTTCTATTTCAAAGAAGAAATCTCCTCCAGAGAACTCTTCAATATGTCAGTGTGCATGTCTTAATGAAGATACAGATGATGAGGGTAATAATACAGTGGAAATTAGTAATACATTTGCTGATCACGTTGAAACTGCACTTCTTGGTCTATTCTGTATCTTTGCGTATGACTCAAGGGAACAAGTCTATAAGGTTGACCACATGGTGAATGCCTCTAAGGAGCTAAAAGAGTTTTTCATAAAGCATAAGTATATGTATGGAACTGTCTCAGATGAGATGCATAATGACTGGAATAAAGTAGTCTCAGGACTAAGGGACTCAAGAATAACGTATATGCGGAGTGACAAGAACCAGCTTGCTCCTGGCTTCATGAATATGCTCTATGCAATTGCAGAGATATCTGGTATAGATACATGGGAAAGATTAGATGATCTCATGGAAATAGTAGATGAGATGAAGGATGAGGCTTCTTTGAGTGAATTCCGGAATTCCATTTGGAACAGAAAGAAAGAAGCAACTGACAAAGAAAAGAAAGATATTGATGATGCCATAAGAGCAAAGATAAAGGATATGAGAATCTGTGAAAAGGACAGGCTAGTGATAAAAGAGTGGCTGGAAAAAGATAGTGATGAGAAGAAGAAACTCCTTTGTAAGATAGAGAGCATAGAGCATGAAATAAATATAACGGAAACAGAAAAAATCAAAAAATTAATAAGACGCATTGAAGTCCAGCAAAGAGAAAAAGAAGAGAAATTGCACTTTGGCATAGAAATGTATATGTGTGAGTTATTCAACCGCCTTATGATTGATAAGTGCCTAGAAGTAAAAGTACTGAAATTGTATAAAAAGGAATTTGAACTCAGACTGTCCGATATATTTGGCTATATGGATATAGTATACTTGGATGAATATGAGAACAAAGTCGAGTGCTATTCTCTTAGTATAAAGACATCTTCAAAGTCTAAAGAGAAAGACACAGAAGATGAAATTAACGAAAGAATATTTTCAGTTAGAAAGGAAAATAATGTCAGTTATAGAAGAAAAGATGTACCAACTGACTTAAGCCTGTCTCTTTCCAAGTGGATTAAAACTAAAACTTATACGGCATGGCTGGTCAAGTACTACAAAGAGTGCGAGTCAATTACCACGAAAGACCTTCAGTATAAAGTACGGACTATAATGAAAGGTCTTCCAGAGAAAAAGACTAAAACTGTAAATCTGAATAGTATTCTACCATGGGGACTTGTTCATCAAAGAGAAAATAGACTAAACCTTATATTTCCGTTACTAATGAATGCAATGCGACTTGGTTTCAACTATAACCATCCAGTTATACGCTTTGTTAATAATATCATAGTAGATGCACCATTCCAAACGAGTTATGATAGAGATGCCTTCTTCATAGCTATGAAGATTAGCAATTTGGACAAATATCTATTGAATATACGTATAGACAATGGAATATACCAAGTAAAAGACTATTCAGACTTTGGAATGCAGAATATTATAGAGTCTTCAATCGATATAAAGCCATTTAGTAATAATATGGATATAATAATGCGGTATAACCTGACTAAAACAAAGCACTTTTACCATTCCCCTATGCTGTCTGCATTAAACTCCATGAGCAAAGAGAATCAGCAGTTATTTGTGAGTCTTTTAACAAAGAAATATAAATCTATAGAGTATATTACCTCAATTATCTTCAGTATGCATGCAATGAAGATTTGCTGTCCTAGATACAACTATCTAGGATATGCTAATGAGCTCTTAATGAAAATAATTGAAATTCTGTCAGAAAAAGGAAGTAGTCACTCTAGCATAATTAAAGGTCTCTATGACCTAATTGATCCAAATGCCCATAATGGAACATATTTATACTACAGAGAATATAAAGAAGCAGTAGAAATAATTAAATCCATGGAGAGTATACTTTGCGAGAAGAATAACGAAATAAGCAAAGAGAAGTTCAACTACATAATAAAGGCATACGTAAGAAACTAGTTCAAAGAAGCAAGAACCAATAAAAATGCCTTTATAAAGAAGAATATTACAGTTACAGCACAGGAGTATACAATTAGTAGAAGTCTTGTAAGTGTGCAGGTGCACTGTTGAACTAATGGATTATTAGTGTGTAACTTAAGACTAACACATCTGTTATTTATTTCTAGTAGAAAGAAGCCTAGTAATATACTATGGGGTTATATTTTAAATAAATAGATATAATTTAGGCAGTATTAAGCTGAGATAATCAGAAATACTACTGTTTCTTAGTGGGACATGTGCAGGAAGGTCGGTTAAATCACATTTCTTGGCTAAAAATGAGACAATCACCACATAGTAAAATGACAGTTGCAAGTCACAACATAATTATTTGAGAATCCTGGCAGTATTCGAGACAGGAAGTAATAGACTTGTGAATATTCAAAGTGCCTAGTGCATAAGGATGGAGTATAAGAAATCCTGCTGTATATGAATCCATAAACTTGTCTTTTTAACGGAATATATATTAAAAAATAACTCAAAATCAAATAACTGCCATATTTCAGGTACTAAGATACTTAGTAATATGTGCTAATCGATGCAATCCTTCACTCTATAAATAATATTAATGAAAGAATCAAAATGATTTTCTTGAAGATTCTTGAAGATTCTTGAAGATAAAAGGCGCTGACTGCATGATGGCAAGTAGTGCACATATTTGCAGAGCGAGTAAAGACATATGTACTGCACACTTTATTAATAAATCTGTTTGTAAGATCTCCTCAGAAGATCTCTCATAGATTCACAAAGGGCTCTGAAGGAAAAGACTACCTACTGCCTAAGAGACTTGTATGCCGTGCATGCAGTAGGGGGCTTGAACATGACATCAACCGCCATGGGTGAGCCCATAATCAAATGAACCTTCTTTTTGCAAAACGGACAACAAGGATTCTTCTTCTTCCCAAATATCTCCATGATGCACGTTATATGGACTACTGAGCCACAGGAAAGAATGATAACTTGTTCTTTTGGATTATCCTTAAAGGATTCATTGCAAATAAGACAATCCGAGAAGGCTGCAGTAGAATGGTTCATAGTCCATTCATAGACAGTGCTTTCTGAGACTATAAAGACAATTCCAGAGGTCATTGCAACGGACTCAGGGCGCTTGAAAATATAACTTGTTTGCTCTGGCCGATACGAAGACCCAGAAGGACAGTAGAAGTTGTAGTACTTTATCTGTACTAGTTTCATGCTTAAATTCAGAAAATTAAAGTCATCCCGTGTGATCAAGTAGTTCTTTACTGTGAGCTCCTGAAGGATTGGGAATGTAGTTGGGTTCACTATTTCCGTTATACTCTTTAATCTGCCCATTTGGTATACGCTATTTAAAGAGATAAAATCCAGTACTAATTCCTGGATTCCATTGAAGGTAATTCTTTGCATGGAGTCAACCATAGACTTATGAAATGGAGCAGTAATTGAAAGACCCTTCAGACACCTAAGAAGACCACTCCTTCTCTTTGCTAGGGCATACACAAATTCCTCTATACAGGAATTAACAAAGTCAGTTGTAGTGAGTTCCTTCAGATACAAAGACTGTATATGAAGGTTCTCAATTAGTACAGTCTGGGCCTTCTTAGAAAGGGGAATTATAGGGTACATCGATAGAGAGATAATATCCTGTGATATAATAGACCTAAATAAGCCATCTACAAACCTTGATGCTTCATAGATATTCTGCGTTGTAAAGTTAATCTCGCATGTTATTACGTCCATATTAAAGACATGGCACATATAATCCCACTTATGTACAGTAATTTCCCCTCCTATATCACCCACATCAATATACAGATAGTTTATTCGGATGTCAATGTACGGTGTAAATCTGACCATCTCCCGTATGATCATGCTTATATGCATACTGAGGTCATCTGATGAACTAATATTCATGGGTTCTGGCTTTACGACTAAGGCACCTGCCAATAATGGAAATGCAGGGTCAATATAGCAGTATGCAGGAGAGACAAGAGACATTCCCCAGGCCCGTATCTCATCCCGCAGTGCACGGGCCAAGAATGGAACACTTTTATAACGGCCAAAATATAGTGAATTTTTGTAAGTTTCTGTCTTCTCAATTGCCTTCAGAAGGGACTGCAATACTTCTTCTCCTTTTTGTTCTGCACACCGTATAATGCAGCTGAACAACTTGAAGAGTGGCACCATGACGGACTTCATACTAAGAAGCTCAAGAATTTCTGTTTCAAGCTTTTTCATTTCATGGACAGCACTGAGGAATTCTGGGGTCATTTCCTTGCAGTGAGATCGTATTATACTGACTAAAAGGCATAATATATCTGAGGGAATATAGCCAATTCTTGCCTGCTGGGTGCTTCTTTTTTTTAAAGTAAATAAAATCTCCTGGCAGACTCCAATGCCCTTCTCAAGAAAAATACTTTCGCAGAAGGGATCCATGGTGAACTGGTACCGAGCACACTCCTTCAAAAATACGCAAAGAAGGTAAAGATATTTGGAATATGCGTCTCTCATTAGTTCTTCATATCTTTCGTACATATTTTGATTTGATGCTTTTATGTCTGAGGTTTCCATGTTTTCTATCTCTTCAATATTCCGAATGAAATATATTCCATCTGGAAAGGCCATATCCTCTGCAGTCAGAAGAAGCATGGTCAGGTCATTCTGTCCCATGTGGTCCTTGCGCAAGGCCCCCATGCATACTTCCTTGAAGGTTATCCTTCCTGCCTTTAATTTTTCCTTAATATTTTCAAATCTATCCCTATCTACCATATTTTTTTTAGTTTTTTTCCATTAAATATTCTTGTAATTTTTTCCATATGGAAGTAAAGCAGACTGCAGCCGCAGAGGCACTTGAGGGGCTAATTGAGCCAAGCACCAGCTGTACACTAAGATATCATAAAAAGCCAATAAAAACAGTTAAGTTCAATCATGACGGAGATTTACTCTTTTCGTCATGCATGCAGGCATCTTTGGTGGCATGGCGTGTGTCAACGGGAGAGATGCTTGGGGCATACATGGGGCACAGTGGAGCCATTGTAAGCTTTGACATAAACCAAGAAGACAGCAGAATTGTCTCTGCTGGGGCAGACAGAAGATCCAATGTGTACGACTTAGAGACAGGAAAGATGATTCATACATTCAGCACAATCGTAACCACAAGAGATGTCTCTTTCACAGCAGACAGCAGGAGGATTGTGCTGTGCACAGATGCTATCATAGGGGAAAAGCCAAAGATCTGGGTCTTTGATGCAGTAAGTGGTGAACTAATTGAGAAAAAAGTCATTCCAAATACGCCTGTGGTAATTCAGTCGACTGTAGATGGGAAAATACTCTATGGAGATACAGAGGGTTCTTTAACTCTAATAGACGAAAGAACCTTCAATGAGATTTCATCAAAAAAGATTCACCAAGCAAAGATAACTTCATTAACACCTTCCTTCTGTAATACTTACTTTGTCACTGCATCAACTGACTCTAAGAGTAAAATAGTTCGGGCAGATGGAGAGATACAAAGTGTAAGGGAATTCCTGTCAGATTCACCAAATAATGCAGCCCGTGTATCACCAGACAACAGGATTCTTGTATCTGCTGGGGGAGTAGCAGCAAGAGATGTCACTACCTCCACGGGCCAGGGTAATTTCAACATAGAATTCTTTGATTGTGCCACCTCTAAGCTAGTGGGATATTATAAGACACACTTTGGAACTGTGAATACCCTGGATATACACCCATCCGGAGAGGCATTGGCATCTGGAGGAGAGGATGGTGTCCTGCATCTTGTGAAGATGGATGACGAGGCATTTATTAATGCACCCTTTGTCCCACTTGAAGGTGCAGATGCATAGAATAGATATTAATAGAGTGAATATTAGTAGAGATTAATAAATAGACAAGAGGTTGTTAGTATTTCTGGTTGTATTGGGTTGTATTCTGGTTATTTCTGGTTGCATTCTGGTTGTATTTGGGTTGTATTGGGTTATATTGGGTTATAAAATGATTTTTGTTGTCGATTGTCGCTAGTTAAGAAAGATGTTGTCAATTGTGGCTAGTTAAGAAAGTTGTTGTCGAGTAGAGAATTCTTGTCTATTGTTGTCGAGTAGAAAATTAAAGACAAATTTATTTAAAGTTAATACTAGTAGAATTACTACTAGTAGACACAGACGAGAAGACAAAAATATATTTAAATTTACTATTACATATATATAGAGGGACTGACAACAATTACTACTAGTAGAGAGTCACTGACAAAATTAAAGACAAGACAAGACAAGACAAGACGAGAAGACAAAAGATAGAATTTACTTAAAATTACTACTACTAAGTACAGTCACTCATAACAAGAAATATTTATAAAGAAATCCACATAGATTATAGTATATTCTTATATATTTATCCAGAGTGAATCTTAGTCCTTGGCAGCAAAAGAATATTACAATAAAGGCAGACAGACCAGAGTACATATCCATACAATTATCTGATTTATGGTAAATATTAACTATTCTCTAGTAATAGAACTACCTTATTTCTCTTCTCTAATCCCTTCTCTAGCTCTTAGTCTAATTCTTTCTCTCACTCTTAGTCTAATCCCTTCTCTAGTCTCTGTCTCTCAGTCCTTCTATTTTCTCTTTAGTAATTTCTTTGGAAGGAAGCCCACTAGACCTACAGTATATCTGGTGCTTCTTCTATTTATGAGTATATTCCTGGTATTGCACTGTAGTGGCCTTGTGCATGTATATTTCTTGTTATTTTTGGTCTGGTACTTCTGTTATTTTAGGTGAACTTTTTAAGATAAAGATATTAATATGTAATGTTGTGGTACTTGGCACATATCTCTATTAAGGATATGCTTCCTTGACCACGTGTTAATATCTCTCCATCTGGCGGATTTTTCAATCAAGAAATCCGTGGCGAAAGAGAGTCAATTTGAATCCTGGGGTATAAAAAGTTTTCTCTTAAATTTTTTACAAAATGCGGATATTCAACTGCTACTTCTGCTCATCAAGCATATACCCAGGTCACGGTTCTACATTTGTGAGAAATGACGGGGCTGAGTTTAAGTTCTGCAGGTCAAAATGCGTAAAGAACTTTAAGCTTAAGAGAAACCCAAGGAGAGTCGCATGGACCAAGACATACAGAAAAGTCAGAGGAAAGGACTTGGTCAATGACACATCTCAGGAATTCGAAAGAAGAATCCACGAGCCAATCATCTACAACAAAGAGGTATACGATAAAGTCATTCAAAGTATGCCTAAGATAGCAGCCATAAGACACTCCAGAGAGGCATTCCATATTAAAAATAGAATTCTAACAGGAAAGGAGAAGATGGTAGAAGACGAAAGAATCTTCATCGTAAAGAATCTGGATGCCCTGACAGAAGACCAAAGAATGCGAGAAAACCAAGAGAGAAAGAGAAGAATCAGAGAGACTCTAAAGATGCCATTTGAATAAATAATAGATTCATAATATTGGCTCAGTCTAGTACCAGCACAGACTAAGATTATTAGTATATTAAGTCTATTCAGTTATTTACTACAGTAGTATTTCCTATAGCAGTCTAAGACTATCCTTCAAGGGAATTTTATGACTTTTCCTTCAAAGAGAATACTGTGCTGTAGAGTATTAATTATTAATACTTTTAATCAGTGAGATATTTCTAATGACTGTTTAATCTTCTGGTCCATATGGATATAGGATATTTTCATTACTTGACTGGTAGAATTAATAAAGACTACTTGGAGTCTGCACCCATCAAAGTGATTTATTTTCAACTGGAAGACATTTTCAGTTATTGGTAGGTTATATCGGGTTATATCTTCATTCAAACGTATTAAAGCAATAAACTACTACTACAGTCGATTGTATGTCAATATTTTGTATTACTTTCCTAATTGTTTTCTAGTACATAAGCAATAGAATTGTACTATTTTATATAACCCGTCTCTACATATATAAGCATCAACCTACCAGTACATAGCCAGATATGACTAAAATATACTAGAATATAACCAGCTATATCTACAAGAGTACATAGTCAAATATAACCCGATAACCCGAATATAACCCGATATAACCAAATATAACTAAAATATACTAGATATAACCCGAATTTCTTTGGTACTTTTACCATTCCAGGGGAAGTACTTATACAGTTCATAAAAATATTTTAATGCAAAGTTTTGCGCTCTGCTGTTCTATTCTTGGGGGATTCATTCTTAGCTTCGGTCTTATCTCACTGTTTATTAAAGAAAGACTGTACATTGCAGAAACAACAGTTGCTACACTATATGGTATTATTTGTGCTCTAATTTGTAAAGACCAAAAGGACACTCTTCCTGTTGAAAGTTTGAAAAATACTCAATTTATGTTTCATTTCTCACATATTGTACTTTCCCTGCAGCTGGTGGCTGTTGGTGTGACTGTACCTAAGATATTTATGAAGAAGAATTGGAAACCACTCATGGTCCTTCTTCTTCCTGTTATGATGATAATGTATGCTGTCTCAAGTATCATTATAAAATACGTATTTTCAATGGACTGGCTGCCTGCAATGATGATTGGTGCTTGTATTACACCAACAGATCCAGTCTTAGCAAGTGCTGTGATTAAGGGGAAATTCGCAAACAAATATATTCCATCTAGGCTTAGATACCTTCTGGCTGTGGAAAGTGGAGCAAATGATGGATTAGGGTTTCCACTGCTTGTCCTTCCAATTCTTCTGATGCAGTTCAAGGATAGTACAGAGCCAGTTGCTGGTGCACTAAGGAAGTGGTGCATTCATACATGGGGATTTGAGATTCTCTTTGCAATTGTCATAGGTGCAGTGATTGGGGCATTGGCTAGGATACTTTTGAAGTACAGTGTGAAGAAGATGCTAATTGATAAAGAGAGTTTCCTGGCTTATTCTTTGGCTCTAGCAATCCTTGTGACAGGAATAACTGCCAAGATGGAAAGTGATGACCTTCTGGCTGTCTTTGTCTCTGGGTTGTTCTTTGCATGGGACGAGGAGATGGTCATGGATATGAAGAATTCTCATGTCATGGAGGTGGTTGACTTGTTGTTCAATCAGTCCTTCTTTATCGTCCTAGGGATAATTCTTCCATTAGATGTGCTTGGTTGGAAGAGTATGCTGGCTTCAGTGCTTATTCTTGTCTTTAGAAGGATGCCTGCCCTATTGCTTATGCAGTTATGTGGGTTCCTGCCAGAATTCACTACACGTGAGATTCTATTTGCTGGTTGGTTTGGACCCATTGGTGTTGGTGCTATTTTCTTTGCGTACCACAGCATGCATGAGCTTAATAGCATTGATAAAGAACTGGCAGATTCTGTCTTGGAGATTGTCCAGGCAATTGTCTTTTCAAGTATTGTAGTCCATGGGACAACTGCCCCAATCATTCACATGCACCTTAGGAGAAAGCAAAAGAAGCACAAAAAAACTGTTATAAATATATATGAGTCAGATACGGAGATTGAAAGAGACAATGAGAATGCACAACTGCAAGAGATTATTTAAATAACTCCATCTTTGCAACCCGAATAAATTACTCTATACACCAATATATTATATTTTAACTGAAATATTCTGATAATTTTGTATCTTACACAGGATCTTTGTTTTGCTGGGCTTAAAGTGCCCATAAACCTGTTAATTTCTGTTTATTTTTATATTCTTGCTTGTTAATTTCTGTTTATTTTTATATTCTTGCTTGTTAATTCTTAATTTTTAACGACTTTTTATAGTGTAATTTAATTACAACTGACTTAGTCATTCCATATCTAGTATTTTCCAAGAATAATAACACTACTATGCATTTGGATTCTTCTTTATATAAAGGATATTTTGTCTTTTCTTATACGCTTCCTTATAGACTCATACTCTATAGTTCTTATTATTTATATATATAAAATAACTTTATATTAAGATATAACACGTCTACTAGTCTTCAAATATTTGAAATTACACTTGAACACTTTAAATTCTTCTTATCTTATCTTATATACACCTTTATTCTTTAAAATCTATATTCTTCTCTTGCTATTCCCTTGCACTTAATGCTTACCTTTAGAGAAGTATCTGCTGCATATATTTTATTCAATATTTCAGCACCAATTTCTTCTAGTTTAATGCACTCTTCATGCTCTGCTGCAGTAAAAGTAGGAAGAACATCCACTTCTTCAATGTTTGGCAGATCTAGTGACTCCTCCAAGGACACATATTCAATTGGATTCTTTATTCTTCTGCACCGTGTCTCAGCCCAATGGAAACTTAAAAGCATTTTTTTTCAACTAAACCATAAGCTATATTACACTTAAAATGATAAATATTCAATGTATTTGGGTGTTCTTCTAGACAACAGAAATGTCTTTATATTCAGTGGATCTGAGTATTTTCACTCTTTAATTGTCTAGTTATTTTATAGATGGTCTTTTATACAGGAAATTAGACTAAATTATTTCTTTATTTCTATGAAATTCTTCTCATATGAATAAATTTATAAATTGAGAAATATTCTAATAGAAGTACTAGTACTACCAGTACGGGTTATATAGACTGTTTAAACTAGATATTTTTATGCTGAATATAAGAACTAATTCACTAACTAAAATACTTTATTTATCTTGCATATAAATCACTATTATGACCAGAACCTGAATGAAAAACTAGAAATTACCTATCTTAAAGATTATCAAAATCAAAAAATATTCAGTAAATTCGATAGAATACTTATATAAATAAGTATACAGGTATACTGGTACTTACTAATAATGAAAGTATGCTTCAAGTAGGTCTTTGTAGTTTTTTGTTGCTAGAACAATTGGAAGTTTCTTTGCTATATTTGTTCTACTGAGTTTTATCAGGTTCTTGTGAACATCAATCACATAGAAGAATAGACCAAGTGCACATATGACTCCAGATATTATTCCTACTAAGACTATGGCAAAGATATAATTATATCTAAGCCTGTTGATTCTGCCTTCTTTAAATGCATTTTCAATCTGAGGGCTTCCCTTAAGGAATAGCATGGCTCTGTGCACCTGAAGGGCAACTGTGCAGAATATTTGTATAGCATATCCAATGTGGTACCTGTAAGACATGCTATTTTTGTTAACTATTTGGTTTGAGTCATAAATAACTGACATAATGAAAAATATAACTGAATATATAACGAATATGCACATAATAAGTGCATAACCACTCATCTTCTTTTTTCTCTCATATAACCACTTCCTTTTGAATAGACACCCAAAGAAAAGTGAAGTTAAAGTAAGAGAAATTAGTGCTAATATCAACTCAAAGACAATCAACATAACCCCATCAAGTACTCTACCTGCAGCAAACCTATCATAAACAATTTTAACAGACTCTTTTATGCACAAAATTAAATTATCCATATTTAAGGTCAATATAAAACTATTCCCTACTACTACCAATAGAGATATAAATGACAGAATAGATGCCCTAATAATATGCTTATTCCTTTGTACTGCACTTAGTATATTTTTGTATATTTCAGGATTATTCTTTTTGCACTTGTAGGCTACGAATATTTTCCTAAGGGAATATACTAATAGAAGACTGCCTAGTACTGTATTGTATAGCATATGTACGTAGTAGTACAGGATTGTTATTCTTTCTGACTTTATTTTCTGGAGTGCCTGGGCAGTTACAAAAAATATTGTATGAGAAAGAAGGATTAATCCAGTTGAAAGATGGACATAGAACGTATCTACACCATGCAACTTTGATAAAGGTGTTAACACTTTCTCCCAAAATTCGTTATTTTTTGATTTTCTAATTCTTGAAAGAATAGCATATGCATATGAATCTGGTTGATCTTCCATATATTCCTGCTGTTGTTTCTGTAATATCTTCATCTCATAGTTGGATACTTCATGCTTAGTCTCCATGTCTATCTGATACTTTCTCTTCTTGTAGTACTCCATGATCCATTTTATATCTTGAATATTTTGGAAGATAGATTTCAATAGTAATGCTTGCATCTGGGATGGCTCTTCAAATAGATCTATCATGGTTTCTTGTTTATAATGTATCGCATTAACCAAGATTTCTTCTTTTCTAGTGATAAAATTCAATAGCATTTGGTTTTCTTTTACAGTGTATTTCTTAAGGATAATTTCACGGTGACGAATTATAACCTCTAGGATCTTATTCATTTCGATTGAAATATTCTCTAGTGTATTCATACTTAAGTTGTTTGTATACTCCTGTGAATTTATGTAAGAAAAGCACTTTTCATATGCATTGTATATAGTCTGAATATGAACATTATAAATGTTCTTTTCTTTACTGGAGAAAGTTAGCTCATTAGCCAGCATATGGGTGGTTTTAAATTGAAAATGTGCAAAGTTGAAACTATTTGATATTTCTGGTACGTTAGGATCTACTTCCTGGTTAATATCCTTGAATAGATCTATACTTTCTTGTCTCTGCACTGAGTATATATCCTTAGACTCATTGTCTTTTCCTACGTAAAGACTATTTTCAACGAAATTTGTAGTACTATTACTGTACATCTGGTCTTTCGTATTGGGAATTGAAGAATTAAGCTTACTGCAAGATGGCTTATTCATATTCATATTCATATTCATATCTGAATTCTGGCTTATTTTTAATCCAGACTTATTTTGGCTTCTGTCCTTTTCTTCTTTATTTCTTTTCTTATTTTCTTCTACTATGGTTCTATTAGAATTCAATAATTCAAATTCTTCTCTCATGTAAGAACTTGCTAATTTACTCTATTATATAGTAGAGATATCTATTGAATCGATCAAATCCACTTTAATTAAGCTGTTAAATGCCTTCACTTTAGTTATATATTGATTTTTGCTGAAATTTGACACATTTCACCTTCTAGTCAGCATGTCATTTATAATATTACATCAGTCTCTGCTGCAATATATTATGTGTCTATATCTTCGGGTTATTCGGGTTATATCAGTATATCTGTGGTAAAATTCCCACTTTCATTAATTCTGTGACCAAAGTACATCTATGATAACTTCACCTTTCAGAAGAATTCTTTGTATACTAAGACTAACTATATAATAGGAAGATAGTAAGAACAATACAAGAGGAGAGGAACATGTCAGAAAGAAAAAATACAATTATCAAATATGCAACCGGTCAAAGTCACCTAAGAAATCTACAGGATTACAAAAATAAAACTCACTTGACAACTACACTCTATATCTATATTCTCTTTATTCTAGACTATCTGGTTGCCCCCTATTGGGCACGTCAATATCACTTACAGTCTGTTCTTTTAATTGTCTTCTGTAGTATATAATTTATTTTATCTTTTACTCTCTGAAATAATCTGTATCTTTATAAAATAATTGCAAATAAAGTGTCAATACGACAAAAATATCACTTTAAAATTTCAATATAAATATTTTATTATTTGTAGACATATATCTCACTGTATATGTGTATATGTTATATGCCTGTAAGCGTATAATTAAATATGTCTACAGTAATTTATTCTTAAGTCTCTAGTCAATTATAGAATAATTTTGTATTTATAGTTGACATATTCAAGTGGAAGTAATATTTCTTGGGTGAAATATTAGTCTAAGATGGATAGATAGATGGTTAGATTGATAGATAGATAGTAGTTGTCAAGGGAGTTTTACTTTTATCACTTGGTTGAATGTCTTTGTTCACTGTGATTTCTTTTGTACTTTTGTCTCTTTTGCTTAATATATTTTTGACATTTTTTCTCTTCTGACACTTTGACATTTTCTCTTCTAATATGTGCTAATTTCACATAATGAAAGTGAAAGTTGAAAAACTCATTGAGTCTCAGACTAATGTTAATCCATAGAAATAGTCATTCTTCAGTATATTTTCATATTGAAGAATTCTCTTTCCTATTTAGACTATTTACAGTCTACTACATAATCCATATTCTTTTCCTTTTTATTCCCATGACTAGACACCAACCACAAGAAAATACTCCTACAATATATATAATAAATAGAAATATAGACTCACATGGACCCAGCAGGTAACTAATACTCGTGCGGCCATATGCCTGCGTACACACCAGAACCCGTTCGATCTCTGAAGTTAAGCGCGTGACAGCTTTGATAGTACTGCGATGGGAGACCGCGTGGGAACACAGAGTGCTGCACTTTTTGTCCTTTTTTCACAGTTAAATTCACAACCCACAAGATAAATATTCAACAGTTAAATAAACTCACAGTATATAGTTATCTAAATAAACAGATATAATTATAAATACGTTATGAACCATCATGCATTATCTTTATTTCTGGTATTTCTGGGTTCAGATGGCAGGTGACTCCTTATTTGTGTTTATTTCCGGGAGAACAGGTGTCTGCTGCAGTAGTACATGAATGGATACCAGTGTATTCGGGTGAATTAGTCCACCTGTGATGTAAATTCCTTCTTGCACGGTTACATTTGCACCCAGAACGGAATAGTCCTCTATTCTGGACCATCTCCCTACGCATGCACCCCACCCTATGATTGAATTTACAATTAAAGAATTCTTTTGTATGCAGGCACCATCAAAGACAATTGAGTTTTCTATTTCCACTCCATCTTCTATCTCTACATTTGGTCCAATAGTCGTATTCTTACCTATTACAGCTGTTGCTGATATTTTTGCAGTTTTATCTATCATGATACACTCCTTGTTGTTCTCATGGTACAGAATATTCCCAGTGACATAGTCCTTTGGCTGACCAATATCCATCCAGAAGCCTTTTAAGTCAAATGCCTTGACTACCTTCTGAGTGATCATCCTTGGGAGAACATCCTTCTCAATGGACATTGGTCTCTCTTCAATGTACTTCAGGATTTCCTTTGAGAAAAGATACACTCCTGCATTTATTCTGTCCCCAACAAACTCTTTTGGTTTTTCAATGAACTTCATGATTTGCGCATTTCTGTCTGTCACAATGACCCCGTACTTTGAGGGTTCATTTACTTTTGTCACCAAAATAGTTCCATCTCCTCCATGTAGTGTATGGTGCCCTAGCATCTCTTCAAATGGGAAGGTGCATATTATATCTGAGTTAAGCACAAAGAATGGACCTTCTTCTGTCTGAAGTCTGTCCCTGAGTAAAGAGAGTGGTCCTGCTGTTCCCATTGGAACACTTTCATATGAATAAGATATCTCTATTCCAAGTTCCTTATCGTATCCGTATAAAAGTTCCCTAATATTCTCTTGCATATGGCCTACTGCTAAGATTACTTCAGTCACACCTGCCCTTGCAAGTGCTTCTATCTGGTGCTTTATTATTGGCTTATTAGCAAATGGAATTAGTGGCTTTGGGTGCGTATATGTTAAGGGCCTGAGTCTTGTTCCAAGTCCTCCTACTAGAATTACTCCTTTCATATATACGAAAACACCATTCATTTAATAGAGCATTAATTAGATTAAATTTCGAAAACAAAACAAAATCATGCGAAATACAAAAACAAACAGACCATAATAGATAATGAAATATGAATATATCCATGTATACTATAGTATAATTCATTCTTATGTATATTTCTATAAGGATTCTTGATATTTTATAGAAAACCAGATATAACCAGGATAAATCATAAATTAGATTCTATTCTAGACTCATAGTAGTACCCTCATAGTAGTACTATTCATGAGATTTTATATGCTGCAGTAATTGTTGTATTATTCAATTCGGGCTATATTCTGGTTATATCCGGGTTATATCTTCATGAATTCTGGGTTATACCCGGGTTATTCTGGATATATTTTTGTTCTAGACAGAATTTGTTTTGTTCTCTCTCACTCTATGTCTATGAGTATAAAGAGAGGCAGGGAATAAAAAAGTGGAAATTGAAAAAACCAACTACATTGGAGACAGGATATTCTAATTAGTGCATACTGTATATTAGTTATATTAGTGCATATATTTGAATAAATGCACTCTTTGTCTATTTACTTATACTTTTAGTCATAGAAATACAGTATATTAGTATGAATTGTCTTGAATAAACACTATTACCCAAGTGCATTAATAAGAAATTCAACTTCGGGTTATTCGGGTTATATCAGAGACTGACTATATAATAGTAAGATAGTAAGAACAGTACAATAATGAAGAAGGGAAAATGTCAACAGTAAGAAGTACACTTATCAAGTATGCAACAGGATGACAGTCACCAACTGAAAAAATATGATAATAAACCTTCCTTAACCACTACACTCTCTATTCTCTCTATTCTAGACTACACTCTCTATTCTAGCCTGTCACTCCCTTCTGGGCACGTCAATTAGTATATATTTATATAAGAATAAACTCAAAGAAAATGTCTTTCTATTGGTGCTTATAGTGTGCAAATTAATCGATGAATTACATAGTGTAATTTGTTACTAAATAAATTACTGCATATGGCTGTATGATTATTTTATAAGTTAAATGTCCTTCTATCTATATACTTCCTTGAGTATGTCCGTTATGAATAATTTGAAATTTGCCAAAAAAATTTATGTGCGGAAAGAAAAGTGTAGGCCGGGTGAAATCCATGCGGAGAAGAGCTAGTCCTGTTGAAGAAGCAAAGAATACTCCAGAAATAAGAGAGGATGAGATTAATCCTGACCTAAGGACATACTTTGATATCAACCATAATTTAAATCCACCATACAATGTTATACTGGATACTAACTTCGTGAATATGTCACTCAGAAGGAAAATAGAAATAGCTCCATCTCTTATATCCTGTCTATTCAGCAGAGTAAATATGTTTGTCACAGACTGCGTCATTGCAGAAATGGAGAAACTTGGGCGAGTGCATACTCTTGCCTTGAAAGTAATTAAAGGAGAGAAGTTTCAACGGCTTAAATGCGACCACCCTGGTATATACGCAGATAACTGCTTTGTTGAAAGAGTAAAACAACATCCCTGCTATATTATTGCAACCTGTGATAAAGAACTAAAACAAAGACTACGCCGTATACCAGGAGTACCAATTCTCTCAGTCCAAGGGAAGCAGTATTATGTTGAGTCACTCCCAGCCACTGGCCTGTTTAAATTCTGATCACATTTCAATAAATCTCATGAACCCATAGGAATTCACTTGTATACCACTGTCCTAGTGAATATTCTCATTGAAATAAATAGATTTCTTTTCTTTGAATTTTTAATGGAGCAAGAACAAGTGAGAAATTCAAGTTTCAATGGAGATGAAGTACTTATTGTAAATGGAGGATCATTCGGGGAAAGATTAAAGAATCTCATAAAAGAACAAGGAATTGAATCTGTTGAAACCATACGTACAAAAGACTCCATGAAAATAAAGAATAGATTATACCAGGCAGTTACTCATAGCATGGCTTCTGCACTGGATAGAGTGCAGTACTACGCAGACTACTCACTAAGACTAAAGTGTAAGTCTAAAGTAGACTGGAGCATACTAAGGGAGAAAATAAAGAAAAAAGTACATGAAATAGAGGCAAATAAGAGAGCACCAGAAGACATATATTCAATTGAGAAGAAAGGATCTGAAATATATATTAATGGGGAAGTCTGTAAGGCAAAGAATATAGTTGTAGTGAATACTTTAGAAAATACAGAAGAAATTAACCTGAATAACCTATGGATTAAACTAGTAGAGTTAGAGAGTACTTCTTTTTGTGTATTTTTAAGTGGTGGTGGTAAACAGACTGTAGAGACTGCTTCAATTCTCTCAGATTTAGGGTGTAAAGTATATTTATCACTGAAGGATACTGTACTTCTACCAGAGTGCGATACAAATATCCAGGAGAATATTAAAAATATACTTCTGGAGAAAGGCGTAACACTCTTCTTTGAGTCATCAGTAGAGATAGTTAATGAGTTAGACAGGACTTACACTGTGACTGTAAATACTTCTAATGGGTTTAGTCAAGTAGTCAAGGATATAGACTATTATTTCACTGAGAGAGAATATTCTTTAGAGATAAATATAATGGAAAGTCAAAGGATACTAAGTGTATCTGAGCCAGGAAAGAACATTGGGAAGGCAGAGGTAGAAGTACTTAATAACTTGTTTCCATCTGAATTCTCAAAGGATAAGAAGTACTTTCCTTTGGTGCCTACATATATCTATACAAGCCCTCCTGCTGCAGCTGTTGGGTACACTGAAGCCATGGCAAGAAAGAACTTTCCTTCAGTGCGTGTTGTAAACCCGAAGTTCAGAGGATTATTCTACTCAGTCTGCCAGAATAAAGTACCAACGGATTATAAGCTTGTGTTTGCCTTGGATACTGCAGAGAATCCGCAGAAGGAGAGACTCGTTGGATTGCATCTATTTGGGGCAAGTAGCATCGATGCAATTAAAGGGTTTTCTATAGGTATGTACTGCGGAATATCCCCAGAGGATATTTTGAAAACAATCCCAATCCATCCGACTTCATCAGAAGAAGTTATTACAGGATAGTGTTATATTCCTTAGATAATTCAAGTATGCTAAGTTATATTAATCTGTATGTACTGGTTTTCTGTCATATTACTATTTAGATATTTCTTTGGATTTTTATGAAAGTTAATTTACGTAATAATAACAAACTCTTCTGTTAGTAAACTTACAATATTTACTAATTTGAAATAAACTGATCTGTTTGTATGCATAATACAAAGCTATATAAATAAACTGAGGTTGAATAATACAATGAATACGAAAAACAAAAGAAGTATCAGCAGTATAAAGAAAAATAGACCAGCCATATACAAGTTAATACTCTTTTTCTATATATACGCATACACTACGGCTACATTAGATGATATAACCCGAATGAACCCAGATAATAATGACCAGATGGAGACTTCAAAAAACCAAAATAATTTTGAAAGAAACCCTTCACTGGATACTTCTTTAAAAAGCACTTCTGAACAGAATAGCACTGAATTCTCAAATTCAGATCAACAATCATACGAGTGGGATTATCCTTTCAATGGACTTTTTGTATTACAGGAAGATAATACAGAACTAGTTGGTTTAAATCCATTATTAAAGAATGAGCTTAATTTAAAATTAGAAAACATATTCAAACAGTTAGACTTGTTGAATGGAGATATCCAGAAGGAGTATTTTAAGCTTTTTGAGATTAGAAAGAAAATAGAAAGACTATATAAGCTGGTAGATGAAAGAGTAATAGAAGAGCAAATACTTCTTACAAATTTAAAAATAGCAAAAGAGAAGTACTCTAAAGGCTTTAAAGAGGAATAATTCTATGCTGAATTGGAAATAATTATGTAAGAATTTAAGATACTCCTTATACTAAGTCTTCTATTGTGGAACTTGCACAAAAAAGCTTTTTATAGGGATAGGTTTTGTATGCATATAAGACATATAATGGCAGTGACATGTCACAGTGGTGGAAGCTATTTAAAGAAGAACTTTCATTCATGTCATGCGGGTATGGCTGGGATATTTTGCTTTGATTTTTTAGTAAATGCCTCTGTCATTTATTTTTTGCTCTCTCAAGTAGAATTTTATCTGTCTTTATAGTGGATTTCTTATCTTGGGATAGTGAAGACTTTTTAATCTTTGTTGATATAAGAAATCTCTGAAGGCATAGCAAAATTACCACAGTCAGATATGCTATTGACTATAATAACAATTTAATCTGTCTTTGTTTACTTTTATAGATAAGATCAGTTAATTAGTTTGTTTACTTTGATAAACGACAGAATTAACTTAAAAACAAAATTAAACAGTTCAGTCTTCAATAAATACTAAAGTCTAAAAATAATTCCTTTTAAGGAATCAATTACAAGTATTACTACTATCTTTCTATAAACCTAATAAACCTAATAAACTCTTTTCTGCTTAGAACAAAGAAATACGTTATTAAGTTTTTCTTGCATATTTAAATTCCACTTCTAAATGCAATAGCATGGGTGCAGCAGTATACATACGTATTATTACGTTCTGTATATAGAATTGTTTATATTAGGGGAATATCTGGCTGTATTTGTGTCTAGTGGGTTTACTATGGTTATAGACTATCTATTTTCTAGTCCTAAAAGGTACTAAAATAGATTATAATGAAGTATTCAGATTATACTTCTGGTTGTGCTTTGTAATAAACTTCCATTTACTTGACTAATTAATAGTGTTATTCTATGCTATTTGTCTACTCTGCTGGATATTTGAAAATGAAAGTGCAGGATTTCTTCTAATAAAGAATTAATACTTTGTATTTTTTAAATGTACGACCTGGCGGTAATAGGAGGAGGGAGTGGTGGCCTGGCACTTTCTAAAAGGGCAGCTGCAGTCTATGGGAAGAAAGTCTTGCTCGTTGAGAAGGATGCCATGGGAGGTACTTGTGTAAACACCGGGTGCATTCCAAAGAAGATGCTTTATAATCTGGCATCTTTAAATACGGAGGGAAAGTGTTTATACGGAGACCAGAAGACAGAGCATAATTGGAAGGAATTTAGAGAGAAGAGAGATAAATATATCCACTTTCTTAATGAAATGTACATAAAAAGGAATGAAAAGGACGAAGTTACAACTGCTAAGGGAACTGCAGTGATTGGTAAAGATTCAATCAATGTGGGTGAAGATATTTATGCAGCGAAAGTGACAGTTCTTGCTATGGGATCTAGACCAAGTACTTTGGAGTGCACTGGAAAGGAGAATTTCATGACAAGCGATGACTTTTTCAAGTTTGATGAAGTCCCTGCAAGTATAGTCATCATAGGCACAGGATACATTGCAATTGAAACAGCATGTGTACTTCAGGAATTTGGCTGTAAGGTGACTCTGGTGGCAAGGAGAACAGGTGTACTAAGGGCCTTTGATGAAATGATACAGAAAGGTGTGCAGGATAGTCTTATGCGCAAAGGAATCCGTTTGATTGAGAAAGTAACTGTCACTCATGTAGAAAAAGTCAGTGAAGGCGTTAGAATAACACTTGCATCCGAGAGTGGAAGTGAAATAATCTCAGCAGAGAAGGTCATCTGTGCAATTGGAAGGCATGCGAATACAGAGGCAGTGATGAACCCAGAGATAAAAAAGACTCAGTATGGGTTCATAGATACAGATGACTTCTTTCAGACAACTTATAGAAATGTATATGCAATTGGAGACATAACCATGGATCAGCACATGCTTACACCCGTGGCAATATTCTGTGGAAGGCGACTAGCTGACTATTTGTATAAAAATACAGTTAAGAGGACCCTGAAGGAATTAGTTCAGTCTGTTCCTACAGTTGTATTTTCATACCCTCCTGCTGGCTCAGTTGGATACACAGAAGAACAAGCCAGAAATATAAAAGATTCTGTGTCTGTGAAGGAGTTTCAGCTCTTCCACCCAGCATCTCTTTTTTCCAGCCAAAAGAACACATATAAATTTATAGTGTGCAATGAGACATCTGAAATATGCGGAATTCACGTGTATGGCTATGAGTGTGATGAGATTCTTCAGGGATATTCTGTGCTAGTGCGAAATAATATTACATATCCTCAAATGTCTGAATATTTCCAGTCGATTGGTGCGGATCCATATGACATTCTATCAGGCGTGTTTGAATAAATAGATATTTATAGCCAAAATAGAATTATTTGTAGCCTAGTAATGCATCCAGTATTCTTGCTGTGAATATGGCCATAAGTGACTAAATTCTTAGTCTTTTAAATTCGGGTTATTCTTTGGTTTTCCTTGTCTTATGGGAATGAAATTCTCTTTTCAGGTCAGCAGTATAGATTTGTGTTGATTATTTTCTTTCTGGTTTGACTGCAAAACAATACACTACAAGGGGCTCTCTTTGTTTACAGAATAGTATCTTATACCTTTTGGTTTGTTGACACTCACTATCACATCACCTGAGATAGTGTATTTATTTATGTGTTTGTTTTGAAGCATATTACTGATATATTGCTGACTAAGAGATCTATAAATATACGATGAGAAATAAATTATATCCAAGTTTAGTATGACTAAGTCTAATACTTCAGATAAACCCAGATATTATTTCAATTATTCTACTGTAATACAAGAATTCTTTAAGCATATCATAAATCATACAGATTCTTTTTACAAATATCTTAATCACAGTGATATTTAGTTGTATATTGCAATAATATGGCATTTTTAGTTTAAACTGTAGAAATAAGAGATCTAGTAAATGCAGTTTAGTACGCTCAAATAGTAAAATCTAGAGAAAAGTGGTTGTCTCTATCTTTCAAATCTACTTGCCTGCTAAGTTCTGCACTTGCAAATGTATTTTTCCTAAAATATATTTCGATGAAAAAAAACTCTTCCTGAAATTTCTCTAATATTAAAACACTATCAATCTGATTTTAGAAAGAAAATATAAATAGAAGGATAAATTGGAAAATTATGAGATTCTTAAGGAATGTACTCTTTCTACTAGTAGAAACAGAAAGTGTTTTTTGTGCAGTATATAATCCGATATTCATAAGCCCTAATACATTTGAAACAGCGAATCCAGCCCTTTTGATTGAGCCTTCTAGACATGAACGGCATGCAGGAAAAAGAAGAGAATTGCAGTATAAATTAGACAATAACTATGCTGTACGCAATGGACTTGAATATATAGAAGATGCCTTTGACCAAAATAAAAGAGAAACCCTCTATGAGCCAGGCCTTCCTAAGTCAAACCCGAATGAAAATGGATTTGAAGTCTCTGAGAAAAATCCATACATAAGACAAATTCTATTCACAGATCTTCATGAAACAATAAGCAAAAACAAAGATAAGTATCGCGAGTGTAGGAACTTACTAGACATATTACAGGCCCCTCGGAAAATAAAGTCAGTGGGTCCTGATGAGTTCTATTTATATGGAGAAGACTACAGAGAAATAAATCCAAAGGTCTGCTCTTTTATGGTAATAAGCTGCATGGACCCTTCTGAATACAAATATCTGAAAAACCTGCTTGACACAGCACCAAACTATACGCGCCCAGATATTAAGAAGAAGTTCAGATATCGGTGCGATGCTATGCCCAAGAACCTGGAGTCATATTCTGTTGAGATGCGGATAAGAGAAAGCTCTTACACTATAACTAAGTTTTATGAAAAATTGCAAGATGTACGGAGTGTTTTGTACAATGCATTAGAGAGCAGCAGAATGGATGCACAAGCAATTGATGCCTTTTGGGATCACCAAGTAATGGTACGAACCTTCTACTCTTACATAGCCAGTCAGCTGAAGGTCTTTTTGGAAATTCAAAGGAAATTTATTTATAGCGATGCAGCAGTAGAAGAAATTAGCAAAGTTAGAAAAAGAGGAGACACTATTACAAACAGCAGCGAGATATATGAGATGCGAGAAAAACACATCAATGAAAACAAAGATTTGTTCTACCCTGAGATTGAAAATATGTACTATGGCAAGGCAGCAACACTAAACATGATATACCAAGTAAAGGGACTGTTCCCACATATTGAAACAGTCTATAAACATCTAAGAAATAGCGATGTTAATGGAGAATCTATCGTAGATGGGTGTACATTTTTGGTAGAAAAGGCAAATGTTCTGAGCAATTTTACTGAAGCCTACAACCTAGTGCTTGACTTTGACCCGTACACAATTGATAATAAGGCTTCTATTGAGGCACAGAAAAGAATGAAAGCTGGGATTTCTTCGCTTTTAAACATTATATATGACCTATGTGAGCGTATTGAGGCTGAATTTACAGAGACTATGATGAAGTTATCTAGCTTGATTGCAAATAATCCAGAAGAACCATCTGCATATGTACTTAAACAGCATGAGTCTATAGATGATTACTTATTCGTGCGCCAGTTTTCATCTTGTATATCAGTGCTTGATGAAATAGGCATTGCAATTGTTAAATTATATAACTGTATTCTAAGACAGCACCTTGTTGAAGCAGGAAGCCATACTTTATATGGGTTTACTTATATTCATGATTATGTTGACAGTGAGAAGCAATACAAGGATTCTATTCTAAAAAATCCTAAAGTCTATCAACCAATTGCCCCATTAGAAAGGGTTCCAGCGTGTGCAGACTCAGTCCCGTCTATTTCAAACAGGCAGAGAAATCCACTAGCACACCCTTCTATAAATAGAGCTGAAACTGCATCAAGGAATCTTCGTTCTGATAAAAGAAATAGAGAGTATGATCCACACCATGCCTCAACTCCCACAGGAAACTATCCTTTGAATGATAATAATAGCCACAAGACGCAAAGTGCAAAAAAGCATTCTTCTGAAGAGAATAATTCTAATAATGGAGGAGAGAGATATCATGACAATAATCAGCGTGAAATAAATTTCCTAGTGAGAAAGGATACCTCTAACCCAAAGCATAAGCATAAGGTAGAAGTTCTAGACAGCCACGGTCACTTGTATGAAGATGCCGTCAACCAGCAGGCCGTTAAATCTGAAGAAGATGAGAGTGGTGATGTCTATTACTATAGAGATGAAAACATTGGGGATATCTTTACAGATGTAGGAAATAAACATGTGGATAATTATTCGTATGAAGATGGCGCCAATCAGCAGGTCTTTGAATATGCAGAAGATGAGAATAGTCGCGATTATTCATATGAAGATGATACTAATGAGGGCGACTTTGAGTCTGCGGAAGAAGGAGATAGCAATTCTGATACTTATTCATATGAAGATGATACTAGTGAGGAAGACTTTGAATCTTCCGAAGAAAGAAGCTTTAATAAGCATTGGTATGAAAATCACCAGAAATAGTTTTTGTGCTAAAGTCACTGCAGCCTCAAAGCTTTCTTACTATAAAAAGCTCCAAAATAAAATGGCTGCAATAATACTAGCCAAAGTGTGCATTCAGAACCCGAAACCCGAATACTAAATTGGACTCTGTAAAGAGTAGAAAATAGTGGCGTATTTAAGACAAGTTCTGAAAAAGAATAACAGTCAATGATCCTCCCAAGAGGCTAATAAAGATTGTTTACTTAACTTCTATTTTTATTAAGTTGCTATTCCCATGCCATGGCTTTTTCCTGCTAGCACGCCATAGTATATTATATAGAGCATGCAATTTCTATTGAATGGATCCTTTGCTTGCATATATGCCTTTCAAATGGATATTCTCTTAATGTGTATGCTTAGACAACCTTTTAATTATATATATTTGCGTGTACTTGGAAGCTACCATTTGTTTCAGTATATTTGCAGTTGAAGGCGATGCCTTTCTCTTAGAAAAAATGCTTTTTATGCTGCTGCTTTCGAGTCACCTGCACTATTTAACATTAAACAATAATATGGCTTTTGAATAGCTCTAATGTATACGTATTAAATATATACGCATTGGGTTCTGTGCAAAAATAAACAAAATAGTTCTATACCGTGGTAAGAATTTCCAGCTGCACTATATATAAAGAACAAGAGGTGGGAGTGCAGATATATTTGGCTGCTAAAGGTTTATTCTATAAATACTACACAGAATACAGGCCTGTGGCCTGCCTTCTATTCCTTCTCAATTGCATCATATTCGAAGGGCTTTCTTGCTTTCTTTAGCTCTTCGTTGGTCACCAAAAGCTCCTTAGCCCTTGTATACTTTCTTCTATCTCTTTTTATAGTGTACATAAGATCATCTGTTTTTGTTCTTCCTCTGCATTTAGATACATTTTTTGCCTTTTCCAGAATATTCGTCAGATAGTGGCAGAGATAGTCGTGGATTACGGTTGCTGAGTCAAGTCTTGGGTTCATAGTATCCCCAAGTGAATACATCAGCATACGTATTTCTCGTATGAAATTTGGCTTTCTCTCTTTCATTAAAAAAAATATTACTCAAGCAAGAATACTTGTTGTTCAAGCTGTGATATTACTGCAAAGCAGATATTCCTATCCAGGTGCCTATTTAGTAGCTAAATTACTAGTTTATCCGGATATTTTACTTATGTATGCCTAGCAAAGTATAAAACAGCTGTATTTGAGTGCTGTTATATGCTGTCCTAAGCTATAGCATTCTACATCATAAAATATTCCTAAATGTGTGCCAATAAACAAGCAGATTTGAAAATTAATGTGTATGCAGGCATATTTTGTAGAGTTATGTAAATTCTAGATGTAGTTTCTTGTATTGTGCTTATATTATGCTTTTTCATCTTTCTGGAATTATCAAATTTAATGTGTTTCTTTTTATAAAACAAAGTGTATACTATTGTCAAATATAAATTTATATTTTAGAAGGTTTAGTAGAAAATTTAGAGGAGAGAACACGAAAATAGAGAAACTGTGCAAATTGAAAGGGCATGTAGGGATATAGACAGAGACAGAAACAAGATATATATAAAGGCAAAAGCATGAAAGAAGCTAAATAAGAACAAAACCGCCTTGAAATAATCTGTCTTTGAATAACTTAGCAGTGGGGTTTAAGAAGTTTCATCCCTGTTATTGCACAGTAACAAAATATTGTTCGAAAGAGCTATAGCTATAGGCTGTTTATGAAGGCGTATCACTCGATTTTATCATAGATTTACTTCTTTTTCATGCACATTGTAGTTTTAGTTAAGCTTATTTGGCAATAAATTGCATAGAAGATCATTCTGATAAAAGAATTAGAGAAATCAAAAGATTGCACTAGTTAATATAACGCAAAGATCAGTACAAAAAATACAACATATATAGAAAAGCTTAAAATCTATATTTTTATATTAATTACGTATGAAAAAAGAAAGCATATCTATAGAAAAGCAGGGCCCTCGCATAAAATATAGGGCACCTCCAGCACCTCCTTCTCTATCCGCAGATGAGCTAATCAGGGCGCGCAGGTCATATATAACTTTGGCTAGGCCGCGCCAGTCATATAATGAAAGCCTGAACAATACAGCGCTGCATCAACCTCAACCATACAATACTAGTCAAAGGGACTTCTTTGTTGCAGATAATGAGAATGACTCAAGTACTAAGCCGCTGTCCAGACAAAAAAGACAAAAGAGAGGCAGCCAGCACTCAGGCGGAAACCGGGATATTCCATGCATTTGCAGTCCAATAGAAAGATACTTTTCCCGCATAGTTCAAAAGCTATTTATTAAGTTTATTTTTCCTCTTCAGCTTTACATATCATTGGGATATTGTATTTTTATACTAAGCAATTGGATCGGAATAGTAATGATTTACAGAGTTAACATGGAGGAATTTCCTCTTTTAACATATGGTGGTGTATTTTTTGACAACACTGTTATTGCAGGAGCAGCAGGCCTTCTAATATACTTGTACAGCATTATGAGGTACAACTATTATATTAGGAGAAGCCCCTACATGATGAAATGCTTTATGAAGATGCTCACCATTATACTCGCTACTAGCATGGTTTTCTTAATTATTAAGGTCATTAATATAAAGCTTATAACAATAATTAATGAGCATGCGATATGGCCTTTTCTAATGTACACGTTCATTTTATTAACAGGCATAGGGTCTGTTCTGGGAATATGCGAAAAGTGGCTGTTAAATTGCCGAAGATCAAAGAAGTTTGCATTCTTTAACCCATTTGGGGGAATAGAAAGCTTTTTATATTATTTGACCCACTTTGCCACATGTGTGGTTATGGTTTTAGTGACTATTTTTATTTTAAGTAATTACAACGAGGCTAAAACTCAGAAGGATTTCAACCCAAAGTCAAACATTGTTTTTCCTAGATTTATAGAAGAGCTGCCTTTTTTCTTCTCGAATTCATTTAATGAAACAAACATATTGTATGATAAAGTAAATCATACAAATAATGCTTCTATGAAAACATAGCTAAGAATAAGCTCTGTTTATGCTGCCATTGTTTTGGTACTATGCCAATGCGTTGTTTCATTTAAAAGACTAGTTCTTTTTGCTTAGCACACTAACTAAACAGCTTTATTCTAAAATATTATTGTAGTTTTAATACTTTTATACTAATACTTTTCATTTTTATAGCTATATAGAAGTTCTTAAATAAGCTTGAACACAGTTGCATGATTTTAAAGGAGAACAACAAAGGCTTCTCATATACTAAACACATGTCTGCCACTTTAAACAGTATATCGTATTTAAAGTTCAATAGAATCTAAAGAGACATAGTTCTGCATAGAGAATTATAAAGAGAGCTAGTAAATCCACAATCCAGACAGAAACTCATTCTGTGCTATGCTTTATTTTTATGCTTCTATTAAGGCTCAAGAGGATAAAAATCATATTTAGTCCAAAAGCAAAGGATATTAACTATAGGCACTCTGCTAGTGTGTATACTCTGGCACTAAAACTACCTACAAAGTATTTTATATTTATTCATTACAGTTAGGGGTTTTTCTATACACAGAGAGCGCATTTCTAAATTGCTTTGAGTTATGCAGGTTCGCAGAGTGGCACTCTAGAAGATCTCTTTCCTGCACAAAAGACGGGAAAAGTGGCTCATCTGAAGTATATTCTATATATCTATCCCGTATGTGCACTGGAAGCGATGAAAGATCAAGGTCTATCTCGTGCGATGCCCATGGGTTCTCTCCTGCAAGGTGCAGTTGAATAAGAGTATAGAATAGAATCTCCTCTCTATCTTTGTTCTTTGACTTTCTAATGTTTGCTAGATATTCCTTGAACACAAAATGAAAGGCAGATACATTGTTCTCGCATTGCTTAAAGACATCAAGAGAGTAGCTGTATATTCCTTTGTATACAAATACATCAGTGTACACTTCTTTAATTAGTGCTTTATAAAAAGACTCTGCAGTGGCATAAGATAGAAGAACTGAAAGCCTAGCAAGCACTAAAAGACATCTTCTAAGCAGTTCTTGCTTGTTTTCCTTTTCTGCAATGGTTTTAAGCGCAGAAGCACAGGCGTATGCTGCGCTGTATTTCCTTCCATTTGAAAGCACCTGGATGTCTTTCCACAGAACATCCTTTGTCTTGCCTTTTGTGCAGTAGTTCTGCTGGAGAGTGTTCTCTGGGGATAGTCTAAGCAGCTCTAACTGAAGAATCTTTAAAGACATAAAAATTTATTTCTCTGAGTACTACTAAGGATAAATGCGATGTCTTATTGTCGTAAAGAACAGAAAGGAGCTTCAAGAATACGAAAAAAGTCTAAAGACTAAAATAGAGGAGATATGCAGTGTGGACGTATCTGATGTGCCAGAAATGTATGCAGAGCAGGTTTTGTACAGAAACACAGATTACAAAGCAATTATTCTATTCCTAGGGGATGGAACCGTCCTTAAGACGCTTTCTATTTGCACAGCAATAAAGAATTATTTTGAGACTGCAGAATATATCTGCATGGATAGAAGGGTGCCAATGGTGAAGGGAGAAATCCAAAGAAACCCAGTAGTCAGTAAGGACAGAGATTATACCCCTATGATATTCTCCTTTGATCATGGGACCAGGGGGCGGCTCTGCAATATTAAGGAGAAGATGACGAAAGAAGGAGAAAATACTCTTCAGAATTTAATAACTGCCATGTGTATGGATGATTTTGAGGAAATAGATAGGCTATACAGGGACTGCACCATAAAAAGACGCAGGCTGCTTCTTAACCAAAGCGTATATGCACTCAATGAAATATACATATATCAGAGAGAAAAGGGGCTGCTTGGAGCCCTTTCCATCTCAATTGACTCACAGTTAACACATCAGGCTGTTAGATGTGATGGTGTAATTATTAGCACACCCACTGGGTCTAGTGGCTACAACGCATCTGCCAATGGGCCAATTCTGCATGGGGCTGTTGAAGGAGTTGTTATTACATTTGTGTGCCCTGCTGATAAAAAGGCCCCATCATTTGTTGTGTCTTCAGATTGCACAATAACTGTGAAAAGTCCTTGTGGAATAGTCCCTTTGAACGGTGTGATTGATGGGTGTCTTCATATCAAGGACTCTGAATTTATGATTAGCATGAAGGAATCAGGAGATGTATACTTTGCGGATGTGTCATATAATAAAATGCACTCTGATTTTATGGAGGCAATTAAGGAGTAATACCCCGAGAATATTTGAATAAATTGAGTTTGAGAGAATAATAAGGAGTACTATGGAAGAGAAACATATTAGCACCGGCCTTATTAAAAAGACAGTGAAGGAGCTCTTAGAGATTGTAGAACAAGCAGACAAGTTTCCAAAAGAAAGCCTTTGTATTCAGAGGTTTTTTATGGAGCATAGAAATAAAATATTCGATTTGGGAAAGCTAGTGGCCGTTCAGGCAGGAATGCAGCCAGACTCACTGGAGGCAATAAAGTTTGGAAAGCTTCTGGTGTTTAACTATATATGCAGTAATGTTGTAAGCATTCAATTTCTGCATCAGATACTAAGCGATGAGGCGTTCAAAGTGCATGTCTTTAGAAGCCAAATCTGCAACTTTGTGAAAGAGCTAATGGAGTATGCAAAGAAAGACAAGAGTGACTTCTTAGCCTGCATGAAAAGGGAAAAGACAGTTTTAAAACAGTTGAAAAACTCAGAAAAGGCTGCAAAGAATGATCCTGAGTGGACCAAAGAGATAGAGGATCTTGAAAAAAGAATAAGAAACATATCTATACTTATCAAGGACAAGTCGCCAAATAAGACGAAAGAGAAGGTAGTGCCAGAGAAGCAGCCACGTAGGAAATCACAGTTCTTGGAAAGCCTTGAAATACTCACACACTTTACATGCTTTTGCGGGTTTAAAAGGCATAGAAGGCCATCAAAGTATGCTATTCTAAGGGAGCTCACTATAAATATGATTGAAACAGAAAGAGTCAGCTACATTTCTGTAATGCCCTTTCTGTGCATGGACCGGCAGAAGATAAATATTGAGATGTGCTCTCCCAATAGAGTAGATTCAGATATGGCCAAAGCCGTAGAGAAGTATATAAAGTATATCCTGGTGCAGTTCTCAAAATACGTTGAAAATGACACTGTGCTTCTAATTAAAAAAGCAAACAGAGACTATAAAAAGACAGGGTGCTACAACAAAGAGAGACTGCGTGATATATTCTTAAGAATTTCTCCCATAAGAAAGGAGTCAATTCTTAAGGCAGTCAATTCAATCACTGACTCCTTTTTCTACATAAATATTATCCGGGTCATATATCTTCTAATCCATGATTTCGCCCAGAGTTATTTGCATAGACAGAAGGAAGTAGAAAAAAAAGACATTCCTACAATCCTTCTTAGTGAAAACAAAATATACCACAGAGCACTAATACAGAAATACTACAAAAACAATACAAGTAAAGAGAGTATGAGTGGTCATATGGTCAAGATGCCAGCAAAAAAGATCCATAGATTGGATGTGCTTTTGCAAGAGTCTCCGGAAATATTCAATCTGAGAAACAGAAAGTCATTTGACAACAAGTTTTATCTGGCTAGGGCTATTTCAGATGGAATATTCACTGAAAGTGGTGCCCTATCCGGATACTTCAGAAAATACCATGCTCTACGGGTGTCCATTCTGCAGTCTGTTTTGTCTATTCTCACAAGAAGAATAGCAGAGGCTGTCCGAAAGGAAATCTATGCAAAAGGAGAGAGCACCAGAGACGAAAAGTGCCTTTCAAGGGAAGGAACAAAACAGATACACTCTATAGTAAAAAGAAGAATACTAAGCACTTTAAACATTCTTGCAATTCGTTTCTTGAAAACGAAAAGCATCAAACCCCGTACGTTCATATACAATATCTCTCCATCCGAGTTTGAAAAGAGAGGTCTTTTTGGGCACTACAATGAACTGTGTATGTTTCTTCTTCTGGCCGTGCCTATATTTGCATACTCTGCAAATATTCTGCAGTAGCTGAGCTGCACTTAATAAACTAGAATTTCACACCTATACTTATTTAAAGCAATTTCTGAATTTCTGGCAGAAGTCAGAGTTTTTTCTCATTCACAGTAGCAGTCTTCTTTTTAAATATGATATAACCCGAATACCTTGGATATAATTGCTTGTTACTCTGCTAAACTGTAATATTCAATCATGCACTGTACTTTTTCTTATAGATTTGAGATTATTCAATGGCAGAAGCATATGAGATTCAGTCATAATCATAAATACACCCACCCAAGGACAAGCCACTAGAATATTTAATGTAGGTTCATGGCATGGATATGAAGTACTACGCAGAGACTGAAAATATAAATATAAATAGCCCGATATAACCCGAATGAAGTGAATGGTGTATACTGCATGAAATTTATTAGTAGCTTCAATAAATCCAGACGGAACTACACAGGTGCACACCTTCAGGTGCATAGTATGCAGTCTAGGCCGTATTGTATAGCTTCTGAATTTGTTTGTTATACAGTGATACAATCTTCTTTCTTATCTTCTTGCCTGAGGGCGTCAGAAGGCCATTTTCAATTGTAAACAGAGAGTCAGTAAAGATAAACTTTTTTGGAAGTTCTATTTTGATTAGTTCCTCCGCATGTACAAGTCTCTCTCCCTCCTTTGCAATTGACAGAGAAACACTCTTCTCCATCTCCTTAGAGGCACTGCTTATCACACATATTCCAATCACATAGTCACACGAGCTGTCTCCTACAATTGTAATATCCTCAAGACCTTTTATCTTTGCAGCTAGTATAAGGTTTTCAATCTTCTCTGGTATGATGTATTCCCCTTGCGATAACTTAAAGATTTCTTTGCTTCTTCCAATGATCTTCAGATTTCCTTCTTTTGTGATTTCACCTATATCACCTGTCCTAATCCACTTATTTCCATCTGTGTTGTATATTGCACTCTCTGGTCCATCAACTCTGCTTCCATGCGGGTAGTAGAAGCAGTCTCGAGTCAGCTTTTTCTGGTTGTAGTATCCATAGAAGACGGAATGACCCTGCATAAGTATTTCCCCTTGGTTCTTCTCTGCAAATGCATTGGCTTCTGGGCGAGACACTAGCTTGACTCTGTTGCAAGGGAAAGGTACTCCAATAACACCCTTTTCCACAGTAAAAATGTCCGTTGTGATATTTCCTGCTGCAGTCTCTGTTTGTCCATAGCCTTCAAACATAGGACAGTTAAAGATGGCTTCAAAGAAAAGTGCAGTCTCTGGTAACAAAGGTGCTGATCCTGAAAGCATGCACAGGATACTTCCTCCAAAGGTCTCTCGGATTGTCTTAAAGATGGTTTTCCCAAATACTCCCCGAATAACCCTGTTCTTGCACAGCATGCACACCAGGAGTGCATATTTAAAGATAAAGTTTGCAATTACTCCCTTCTCCTTGGCCTTCATCTCAATTGCTGCCTTTACTGAGTTGAATACCCTTGGAACTCCAACAAAGTAGTGTGGCTTTGAGATGCTAAAATCCTTCTGCAGCTGCTTAGGATTCCCTCTATAGTAGATTATTTCGCATTTGCTAAGCAGAAGTGCAGACTCTACAATTCTTTCGAACACATGTGCTAGTGGAAGGAAAGAGAGATATCTCCTTTTTGCCTTAATATCAAAGAAAATTCCTCTTTTTGACAGGAGAATGAATGCTCCTATCACACTGATGAAATTCTTATGCATAAGCATTGCTCCTTTTGGTGCCCCTGTTGTCCCACTTGTGTAGCAGATTGTTGCAATTGTCTCTGGCTTTGGGGAGCAAAAAAGCTTTTTCATTTCCTCATACTTCTCTGCATTTCGAGTGAATTTCTTGAATTTCCCAGAGGGTCTCTCTCCTGTCTCTGCTGTCTCAGCGACCTTTTCACTGGAAGAACTTACTTTTTTGCATCGATCCACAATGTCCCAGAAGTAATACAGATCCACACCAAATGTGCTGAGTGTTTGCACTGTGGCATCAGATATCTCAGAGTCCATGAGCACAAAAATCTTTGGTAGACTAAGCTCTGCTTTATTTTCACTGTGCAGGCTGGTGGCTATCTTTTCTGCATTTTTTTCTGAAATGAACAAAATCCCCATCTGCGTCTCATTTAATATATGCTTGATTGCACTCCACCCAAAGGATGCATATATTGGGCAATTTATTCCACTGTAGAAGTAGGTTGCTTGCTCTGTTATAATCCACTCTGGCCTGTTCTCTGAGCATATCCCAATGATTGGTTTTTTTTCTTTTGGCATCTCCGAGTGAGCCAGAATGAACTGTGCCACTTCCTCTGCATACATGTGTGTCTCTTTGTATGTTATGTATTCAATCTTTTCCTTTTCGTTTATTCTCCCAAGAAAGTTTAAGTCTCCATGGCTATGTGCGATATCATGAAGTGCCTGAAATAGTGTTTTGCAGCTCTCTGCACTATCTATCAATCTACCACCATTCTCCTTTACCACATAAGAGTGAGTGTATACCACTGATTCCTCCTCTATCTCAGTATTTTCTGACTCCTTTATCATCCGAAAGTGTTGTGCAGCCATAAAGTATAGAAATAAAAATAATTAATATTCTGATTCTATTTAAGCACACCACAGTGCCTGAAGGAATTAGACTATGCCAGTCCAGTCAAACAAGTGACAAAGCAGTTGAAAAAATCACAAAGAAATATACAAAGACAAGTGCACATAAGTGCTCAGAATGAATGGATGTACAAAAATGCACAGTTTATATAAATAAGTGTTCATGAAGAGAGACATTGCCAGATACTTCATGCTTTGTAGTGTGAATAGTAGTTTAGTCTAGAGTATATTAGTATATTTATATCTGTTAGAAGGTTCTTCTTGTAATATTCGCATTTATATGGAATCTTGCTATTTTTATACAAGCACATTCTGTGCCAGAAAAGCACACTTCCAGAAAGAATTCTTCTGATATTCATTCTTTTGATTTCCACTTAGAAGTCTACTCATTGAGATTATTATAGCTGGATTCTCTTTCAATTGAACACTAATAATATGCCTTAAATCTATTCAATAATGGATATTTTTGGTGTTTAAGTCTAAATTTGTGAAGAGACTGCAGTGCATCCCTGGTGTATTATGCATAAAAGTAAGTATTTCATCTTCTTATGATAGAATTTGAACATACTATAAAGGCCTAATATGAAGAGAATTTACAGTAAATAGAAGCACTTTGACAAACAAGATATGGATATACTAAGACCTCATATTCTAGATATATTTCTATCTTGTTTGCCTTTATTAAGGAATCTTTAGAGATATCTAGAATTCGACTGTAATTTATTTCATAGACAGCTTTCATTCTTTTGTTTTGCACTCTGCTGTCTTGTATGAAAAAAGATGGAAATATTGAAGGACTGTCTTATATATGGATATACGTATGAGTATATGTATGAATATACTATGTCATATGGTGGTTATTACAGGGCAAATAGTAAGTTTCACCATGGAAATGGTCTCTAGACTAGATAAAAGTAGTCCTGTAATAGAGGAATCTTTATGTACATATACAAATTGTAACAAGAGGCATTTATATAATATAGACTACCACTTGCTCTATTTCCATCAATATTATTGCAAATGAATCTATTAAAGTATTCTATCTATTTATGTATAATAGAAGTATATCTGTACTAAGAATTTCTCTGAAAAAATGAAGGGTTTCATTTTGCTTTAAAATACCATGTAATTCGTAGAGATAAACAAGAAGAAAAGTTTAAACCAGAAGATTCTCTTGGAATTGGCTTATATTTACCAGGCTGCTAGCCAATCTTAAGCCACTAGCAGATATGCCTTAAAAATAACGCCTGTTAGGACAGAAATTGTTTCATAATCCACAAATCACATACCGCCCCAGATTAAAAGCCTTTCTGAGAGTATGGGCATGGAAAGAAATCACAGAGTCGTAGTAGGAATCCGAGTAAAACCACCCAGCACTGTAGATGCACAGTGCCCGCATGCAGACGAAGTATTCTCCCACCACACCAACAAGGAGATATACGATAAGTTCATTAAGGTGCACACCAGCAGAATATCGTTCTCTACTATATTCACATACGGAAGAACAGGCAGTGGGAAAACATACACGATGTTTGGGGATGAAAATATGCCTGGAATTGCAGAACTAATTCTAATGGAGACTCTAAGCACGCATGGTATTCTGTCAGTCAAGTGCATTGAGATATACAACGAGGTGGCAACTGATCTATTCACAGGCGAGCCAATAAGAATAGTGCAGGAAGCAAATGCAACACGCATTATAAGTAAGACACAAGTAACAATTAAAACAGAAGCAGATGTCTCTGTGCTGCTGAAGACAATCATCAAGAAAAGAAAGACATCAGAGACAGAGCACAATGCAGCAAGCAGCAGAAGTCACACAGTAATTGAGGTTAATGCAATAAATCTGGCTCTAAATCTAGTAGACCTAGCAGGAAACGAGAAGATTGCAGAGGATCTGGAGCGAAGGAAGGAGGGTCTTATGATAAACAAGAGTCTTCTCACTCTGGGCAAGGTAATAGACCAGCTGCACACTGAAACCATACATGTTTCCTACAGAGAGTCAAAATTAACCAGAATACTGCAGAATACACTAAGCTATGGGACAATAATATGCATGTGCACAGTGATAGATCTCTCAGATCAACTAACAATTAAATTTGCAGAGCGTTTGAAAAGAATCAAAACATCAGAAAGACCGATTGTTAAATCAAAAGATGAGATAATCAATGACTTAAACCAGAAAATAGCATATTTAACTGAGCAGCTGCATAAGATGGCACAGGAACAGAAAGATGCCAATACAATGGTAAGTGACAGTCCTGCAGTAATTCAAGCAGAAAATATTCAAAAAGAAGATCCAGTGCAAAGTGAGAAGACAGAGGTACTCCATGCAACAGCAGAGGATGTGATTGAAGACATGAGCAAAACAGGCAAGAATGCGCAATATAGTAATTTATACGAAATGATATATAAATACCTTAGGGTTGGTGCAGAGCAAGAGATGGCAAATACACTCACTCCGCAGGAAATGGATGCAGTGCACATACGGGTAACAAAACAGAAAAAGGGCATGCTAGATGGAACTCCATTTCGCAGTATTTTTAAAATGTCTAGAACTGAAATGCGCTCTGCAAAGGACCCTACTAAATCTTCTGAGAAATAGTTCAAAGTTAATTCGTATGGCTGTACTCCAGACTTCTAAAGAATTCTCTTTGGTTTCTCTTTGGCTTCTGTGATTTTTAGTCTACTAAATAATTCAGTTTCCCAGAGGATTAGTCATATGATGGTCTCTTGCAGAAGTAATTCATTAATGTAGTAGGAATAAAGTGTTCAGCTTAATTAATTCATTTTATTTTCTCTGAAGCCTATTATATCTTAGATATACTAGATAAAATTCTTAATATTATTTCTGTAGCCTGCAGCAATTGAGGCGTACAAGCAGATAGAGAGTAAAGACTTATTTATGTGGGAATAACAGTTATCCCAGGTCTTTGGTAAGATATTTGCTCAAGTATGGGAGTATTTATTTCATTAAATTCTTTCTTGCTGCTGCACTTAGAATAGGTCATCCTAGTGCTAGTTTTATCTTACTGCAGTAATAGCAGAAGACAAGAATTATTTAATACTAAGAGACAGTCAAAGCACATATTCTATTCCGGCAGGCACAGAAGAGTGAAAGTGAAATTGCACAGAAAAATGAAATTTAACTGTCATATGCACAGAAGAGTGAAGGGAATAAGAGTGTTTTATTCCACGTATGATGCACTTCCCATGATTTATTCCACGTATGATGCACTTCCCATGATTTATGCATTGTATGATGCACTTCCAATTATAATAAGGCTTTAATTAGTCTTCATACCCTAAACCATCTGGTCTTCCTACAGGAAATTCCGGCCAGGCCTCTCTGTGTATGGCATCTATTCGGGATATTTCTGGTTAGATCTTCTTTGTGGTAGATCTCTTCACGAATACATCAGGTGCCAAGATAGAGTAGTCTCCATCAGTCATGGAGTCATTTGCAATTCCGCAGGATTCTATGAACTCTTTTGTTCCTTTGATTTCTCTGCTGCTAAATATGTTGTCATGCATGCCTTTATTCTCTACAATGTGGTCTGTATCTTCTGTTTTAGTGATAGACAAATTTCCTATCTCCTCTGATATGTTTAACAGATCAGCATTCTCCTCGTCTGGGTAGCTAATGGCCTCTTGAGATTGTTTCTTGATGCAGACGGGTGTACCAATTGACAGGCCCTGCCTCTTCTTGATGATTGGTGTTTTCTTTGGGGTCCACTCTTTCTTCAGACCTTCTTCCACCTCCTTCTTGTGCATCTCCAGTCTCTGCCCTATCCTCTCAAGAGAATATCCTGGCTGTAACGGTTTTTTAATATTTTCAGGTGCAAATATTGTACTAGCAAATGACCTAATTGGTCCTCGTACAACCACATTAGCACCAGATGACTTAAGAACAACCACACTTGGCTTTGGTGATCCTTCTACAGTAGAGAGAATGCTTGCAGGCATGGTGGTCTCCATCTCTGACAGTGTGCCATTTCTCTGTGGCAGTGTCTTCTCTGGTGCTTTATTCGTTAGGTCTACAATTGTCTTTCTGTCCATCTCTGATATTCTGCTGAGTCCTTCCTTGGCACGGGCACGTATCTCTGGGTTTACGTCTTCAACAAGAAGCTCCATTATCTCGACTAGTTCTTTAATTCTTTCTCTCTCAACCCCATGGATTGCCATCTCCAGGAGACCCTGCCTGACTGTCTTACTGTGCGTATTTATTCTTATACGAAGGTGCTTTGCAATGGTCTGCAGTGATGACTGCTTTGCAATAGTAGCTGCTGTGCTTATGGCTCTCATGAAAATGACTTTATTTGTTCTTGAGAGTGCCCCAAGGAGTGATGGAAGTATCTGAGGTAGACTGTCTTTTAGTTCATTTCCAAGTATCTCAAACAGATTGCTTAGTGCTTTGCATCCTGACCCACTCAGTTTGCTTCTGTTACTTTGGATACCAATGCATATCAAAGGCATCAACTCTGCAAGAATTCTGGCATCTTCTGGTGTCTTTGCTTCACATATTCTCTCCAGTACTAAATCTATCTTATTCCAGTTGTTTTCTGTTTCCTTCTCCCTTTGCAGTAAGGTTCCTCTTTTGACTGCCTCTGCTGTGCTAAGTAGAGTCTTCATCCAATTAAAAAAATATTTCGCACGAACGATTTACTACAAAACTTTTATTAAATACATCTAGGCCATAACCACACATTTCAAGCAAAGCAGTAAACCACTGTGTCTGGTCTTCATTTCACTGTTTACCAATCTTTTGGAGTAATTTTGGGGCATATTTTCGAATGTTATATTTAGAGAGCACTTTTGGTGAGAGCCCTACATCGCACAGAATTGAATTCCCAGTGAACTCTAAAGGATCTCGCACTGGAACCCCAAAGAATATCACTTCTTTATTTGGGATCTCAATATTTTTATAGTCTCCCAAGAAGATCACCCTCTCTGCACCCTTGACCATTTCCTCTTTTACGTCTGTATCTGCAATTATGACAATTGGCTGATCTCTTCGCTTATTAGAGACCATCCCATTATTAGCTTCATAATAGAACAGTTCCTTTGCAATTCTTTGCGTCTTTGAGGATGGAATAATTGTTACTTCTGTCCCGTACAGTAGTGATATTCTTCCTAAAACAACTGCAATCTCAGAGAATATACCAGACCCTGTGTATATAACGAACTTTTTATCCATGAATTTGAAAATATTCACAAATAGGTGCAGTACCCCTCTTGCACCTGAGTATACAATCTCGCCTCTTGATGGACCAAATAGAGTATCTGACAGCTCTATTATTCTACTATATATTTCTGTTGATACGTGCGTGACAGGCACTAATTTCTTTGTTTCTTCCTTTGGTTTTGTCTTTTCCTTCTCTTGTTCTCTTTGTATTATCTCGCTATCATCATCAGCAAGTATTTCTACTTCATCAATCTCAGAAAGTTCTATTTCCTTGAGGTTCCCAGATACTTCTACTACCATTTTGTTCATTTCAGGTGATATTTGGTGCAGTCTTCCTATGTGCGTTGTCTTGTTCGTTTTTATTATAAGGCATGCTCCTATATATTCTTCCATGGAGTATAAAAAAATTAGTCAATTTAAATATGGATAATAATAGATTACCGCAAGAGACATTAGAAAGAGTGACAGAAGAGACAGATAACTTAATGGCGAATTATAACAAGTACGTAGAGCAGCTTAAAGAGTCATATACAAATGCACAGAAAGAAAGGAAGGAGTTTCTTTCTTCTGGAATTGAGTTTACAAAGCACATAGAGAGTGAAGAAACAGAAGAAAAGATACTTACTGTATACGAGTCATATAAGAAGCTTCTGGATGACAGAACTTCTTTGTCAAAAAATTTCTTGTCTGAAATTAATTCTTTGCTCTCACTGGTTGACCAGCAGCTTCTTCTGCTAGAGTCTTCCTATGAGCCAAAATTTGGAATTCAGACACAGAACCCAAGAATTTTCAAGACGAACAAAAATAATCCGAAAAGACTGAGAAACCCAGAGGATGCAGATGGACCGCAAATGAATGGAAAATATTGCATATGCAATGGACCTGCATATGGAGACATGATTGCCTGTGATGCATTCCACATAGAAATTCCTTGGTTTCACATGGAGTGCATGGGACTATTTAGTGCACCCAGGGGTAACTGGCTTTGTCCAAACTGCAGGCCTTCAGAGTAGCTGTATATAGGAGAGCACTAAGCACAAAGGAGAACACTGCACAGCCAGCACAAAGAGACGCCTGGCAGGCAGTGAGGTTTAATAAATCCTATGCTTCTCAGTGTGAAAGTGCAGCAGCAAATGCAGAAGTATTAAAGAGAAGTGAATGATTCGGGTTATATTCGGGTTATACGGGGTTCGGGTTATACAGTGTACTTGTCTTTCTTCTGGTACAGTAGCCTGAATATTATTAATTCTAGATGGCTGCGTATCTTCTCATATTATGATAAAAATAACTGTTCTAGTGTTTATTTTCCTGCTGCTTTGCTTCTGTCTTTGAATGCATTGCAGTCTTTTATATTTTGTTTATTGCACAGGGGCCTGTAATACGGTTATTTTCAGGTAATTCAGTGAATTATTCATATTTCTATTGCTGTACTAGGCATACTGGTTATATTGACGTGCCCAAAGGGGGGGGCAATGAGCTAGTCTAGAGATAGTAGTATTTTAGACTCTAATAGGGGTAGTTGTCAAGTGAGTTTTATTGTTGTAATCCTGCAGTTGGCAACTGTGACCTTTTGTATATTTGATAATTGTACTTCTTCCTGTTGACATGTTCTGCGTTTTCTTGAATTGTATTGTTCTTACTATCTTCCTATGTTATAGTCAGTCTCTGATATACGAGGAATCCTTTGGAAAGTGAAATTATCATTAATGGACTCTTGTGGCTTCAGAATAATTAAAATGAGATTTTAACCCCAGTTATAATGGTATACTATGAATAACCAAGAGTGGTTCAAACTGTATTTTAGACAGGTTAAGTGCATTTTAGACAGGTTAATTTAAAGTATGAAGTTGCAATCCATCTTAGATCTTTATTTATGTGCCTACTAAAGAGGGTTTTACCGTTCTATTCTATTATAGAATATCTTTATATAACTGTATTATATTTTACTTAATTATATATCTTGTATACGTAAGAACTGGCAGCACCCTGTAGAGAAGCCTCTTCTGAGAATTTAAATTCAACAGAAACCTCAGTGGTGCTGGATTTGCAAAGAGCCTTCAGAATTTCAGTGATGTACCTGGTGACATTCGAATTAAATTCTTCTGTTTTACACCCAGACCCAGTCAAACCAAAGATATAATTTGTGCTCTTTCTGGGATTACTTTCCATACTCTTGTATATGACACCAGCTAAAAGACCTGCGCATATTTTATATTTACGGTCCTTTGCCTTAGAGATAGCATCAGTAATAAACCGATACATTTTCTTCTGGAAATGGTACCCTAGACCAATATAATCAAATACGTCAGCTATTTGTTCAATCAGATCATTAGGCTGTAATTTACCATTCTTTAACCAGAACCCAGCATCTCTAACTGAATTTGCATGATCATCACCTGCTACTCTAGTAAGTTCCTCCATGAATTGAATATTTATATACTGCTCAAAGTATAAACCACCCACCATCTTCTCCAGCATATAAGAATCTACCTCTAAAGGATTACTTTCATTAATCTTTATATCTGCATCATTCATTATGCTTTTCACTTGTGAGAACTTAAATCCACCACATTCCGTGTTGTAAATGGCTTTGACCTTTTTCCCATTCATATTTTCACTCTTCCGAATATTATCCAGGTATGAGCAATTCATGCCTGTTCCTAAGACAAATCCACCAATTGCATCTTCATGGGTTTGACAGGCCCAGATACCCAGTGCTGTTGTATCATTTGCAATTGTGCTAAATCTGACATACCTGTTAGTGAGCTTATTAAGCTCATCTAAGGGCATTTCTGGGCTGTTATCTGTGACAGCCTTCACCCAGTTGAATTGCTTGGTGAATTTGGTGACTTTAAAACCATCCCCGCATTTCTCCAGGGGGTACGAGAATGTTAGTGCACCCCTCATAGGGGCACCTCCAGTTCTTTGTGCCTTCTGGTAGTCATTAATGAATTCTATTATCTTCTCAGACATAAATTCATATATGGTTCTATCAGCTATTTCCTCCTTGGTCTTTGGTATATCGTACTTAACAGTCTGTTTAGTGACTTTTTCAGTGTGTCCTGTCTCGCTGGCTACTGTGTATATATCTAATTTTAGGCTTGTCCCACCTAAATCAGCACATAATACTTCCAGCTGAACTTCTTCTTCTGCCTCCATTGCATCCATTGCACAGGCAGAAAATGGCCGTACTAAGAACCGTGACTGCACTAATGATGACTTCTCATCATCCATGCATTCATCTAAATGATCTTTGAACTCTTGTGCTAATAGTACAGGCCAGTCATTCTCGTTTAAATCCTCTTGTATGCAGCTGCATAAGTTTCCCATTCTTACCCCATATAATATTAGAGCTAAAATAACAAAGGTTCTCATTGGCTTATAAAAAAACTTTAATTTAATATAGAAAATATACAAGAATCAAAGACTGGTATTTATTTTGTAAACAAAGTTATTTCTTATAGATTGATTTAATACTAGTATATACCTAATTATATCTATTTATTAGATGCAGTCTGTCCCTCTTCTGTTATTTATTTTTTACCCCTGCATATTATACAAGAAATTCTCTGAAAATTCCCAAAGACAAGAATTTAATTATTACTGAAGCAAGAATAATTCAATAGATATATTTTGATTTAAATGCAATATGAATCGTATTTATGATTTTCTATAAGATTGCACTTCTACCTTGTGCTGGATAATTAAAATATAATGAAGGTTTATTTTGGATAAAAAATAAGTGTCAAACTTAAAATTTAAATATAAATGATATCTGGACACAAATAAAAAAGTGTCAAAAAATATTAGATAAAGGACTAAACTAATTTACTTGTTGAAATAATAGACTTAGTCAGACTAGACTGGATATAACCCGAATTATTACTGTCTATTTATAGGTCTACTTCAAATAATATTATATCTGGGGAATGGGCCTGTAGTAGTCACCAAGTGAGTCTTTCATGATATTTTATGAAGATAATTGATTATTCATTCTTTAGTGAATGAATGAATAAATGGATAAGAGTCTAATCCAGACTAACTAGAACATAAACAAGTAAATATCCTGGCAATATACTATCTCATAGTCAAAATACTCTGAATACAATGGTTATCATCAATGTACATTTATGGCTTGGAATAGAAATACTCTGAAGGGTAATGAAGTCAATATATCACATGGAAATATAAAGAACAAATAAGTAGAGAATATACTGATGGATATATTAATATAATAGTAGGACTAAGTCTATAATATGCCTTGAACTATTACATTTATTTATTTTTCGTACACAATAGACTAACTCCATATATGCTCATTGCACATGCTCTTAAGCATATCTCTTTCTTTAAATCTGCTGAAAATTGACTCTTCAATCTCCTCAGTCTGACTATGCATATATAGAGGGGTTAAGTGTGCAACAACTCTCTCAATATCTTTTTCTTTGATGAAGTGATGCAAGCTCTCTTCAATCTTATAGAATATGTTCATAACCCGGTCTGGATGCACTTGCAGAAGCACCCTGACCATCCAGTGACTCTGCACTTTTTTCATTTGGACAAACCTACTGACTGCATCTTCATTTATAACTAAGTCAGTTCTTTCAAAGTACTCCAAAAGAGTACTTTCTGCTGACTCGTATTGCATGCACTTCATAATACTACATATATTTAGAATTTCAGCAGGTGGTAGACTGCCTACTTTAACTGCAATATTCAGAAGAGCCAGGGAAAGACTCTTCTCCTGTGGTGAAAAAGAAGTACCAGTGCACATGTACTCTAACTTCCTTAGTAGCTCTGTAATATCATATGGCTTCAGGTCAGCATATTTTCTCTTTAATAAGGCACTTATCTTCTGGGCTGATTTTAAGTCAAGAGTTGTGAATTTCAAGATATCTTGACTCCACTTATTATAAGGCGTACAAGGCGTATTAAAGTCAGTGTAAATTGTACTATTTATCTCCCGGGTTTCTCTCTCATTTTGTCCTGCCCTAAGTAGAAGTATATCATAGACAGTGTGCATAAGCAATGGATTTTCTTTTGCAATGGATTCTAGTCTTTCAGAGCCTATTAGCTCTAGTGTCTCAGCTATTTCACTTTGTGTGATAAAGGGCACTCTGCTTAGTACTTCTATAATCATGGTGTCAGTAGAAGTTTCACTAAGAGATGTTTTTTTCTTCTGGACGCATTCTTCATATTCTGTGGTCATATAAAAAAATAATTTGATTGGTGCTTTATCTCTGGATATCTTTGTGACGAATTTAAATGAAGAATTTTGTCTACCCCTGTAATGAGTGAAGTAATAGTGGTCTTTACAAATATGAAAGACAAGGAGTTTAGTACTCCCCCAATGCAAATATCTGATGACTTCACAGATGCTCAAATGGAGCAGTTTCTGAATACGTACCTGCAGCAGAACAAATCTTATGCATTCTTCTACAATGGAGAACAGATAGAAGAAATGCCAAAATGTGAGAAAGAAGAGACAATAACAATTGAGTTCATTGCAGTGACAAAGATCCTATCTGAGACTGCAAAGATAGATGTTGATAGCTCAATAACCTCAATCTCCATAAGAAGGCATCCTGACCTGCACATGGACACAGTCATTCTATGTACTACCACAGGGGAAACAAAGGAGTATTCACTTGGGCCTGGGACAGAACTCATAAAGGAGTTTAACTCATTTAAGCCAATTAGGGCAGTAACCTCAACAGAAGAAGGGGTTTATGTTCTGACCACGACAAATAAAGTCGTTGACATTGGGAAGGGTGAGATTGTTTTTGAAGCAGACCAGCCCATTAGAACAATTGGAAACTGCAGGAATTATTTGGCAATTGGGCTGGCCTCAAATGAAATTGTCATTCTAGCAGACAACAAGGAGACAGCCCGGTTCAAAACAAGTGGGGAAATTGGAAGAACTATTTTTAGAGTAATAGAGGATGAAGTTGTTTTGGTGCTGGCTATTGTGGAAGGGGCCATTGAGGTCTACAAAGGGGAAGACTGGGCTAAAACAACATTTAATTTACCGACCCCAATCACTGCAGCAGGATATGAAGATGGAAAGGTCTATGCAGGTGGGCTAGGGGGTGCAATATACATATGCAGTCTGTCATCTATGGAGAAGCAGTACCAATCAGACGTTACATTTATTTCTAGAATTGAATGCGGGACAGTCTTCTTTGGATATTCCTGCAAGAATAGCATTATGCTTAGAGACAAAGAAACGTACATGGGAACACATAAGATAGATCTTAGAACACCTGTGGCTGATATGAAGATATCAGGAAAGAGACTTTTTGTGGCAGAAGGAAACAGTCTAAAGATATTTAACATATTTGACGAATAAATGATTAAACTTACTTAATAAGCTATCTGCTGCAGTAACTTACATCTACGCATTTGAATTTATTATGAGAAAGTCCTTCAGTATACCAGATTCCTTTGTCTTCTGTAAATCTGCTTGTCTGAGTGATCAATATATGTGTTTATTTTAGTCTATCAATTTAAGTATATGCTATTACACTATAATGGTATTTATCTGGGTTTATATGAATATACAAGATATCTCTCTTCTTGGTCTTATTTATACAGAAGAATAATTAGGTATATATCGATATGATTATAGAACAATTTCTAGAAATAATGTGTATCAATGTGATAAAAAACAAACCTAGAAGTGAAGGGAAGAAAATAAATAATGATGAATGAGAAATAAATATAAATATTTGAGAGAAAGAAAAATACTGTTAAGAATTCTTATGGAATAATTTGTTTATAAATATGGAGGTTAGTCTATACTAGTATTCTATTAAATATAATTGCCTTTTTCATCTTCACTTGCTTTTATTCCTGTATTTCAATCTGACCTGAATGAGCTTATGTCCATCTTAATGATAGGTTCTATTTAGGCCAGCATAAATTAAAACGTAGCAAAAGCAGTCTAAAATATGTTTATAGAACCAAATATAAAAGAAACTAAATAGAACACGAGTATATATGTGGTAGAGTCTAGGTATCCGTATGGTTTAGATTATATTTATTTGAGTTAAATGAAATACTGCACTAAAGCGGGTTTGATCAATTGTTTATAAGTTTAGGGTATTGTGGTAAAATTGAGCCAATTTAAGCATAAAAACATTTGGTTTTTGACAGGTGCCAATAAGATTGCAAATGCACTATGCCATGGGGATAAACAAGATTTATGCATTGATTTCTTCAGGTAATAGTATATTAAGCATGATAATTGAATATTTCAATACTTTATATTGCATTCATTTTTTAACAAATTTATAATGAATTTAGATACAGGAGAAAGGAACAACAGAACAGATCCCAAAGACTCAGAACATCTTCATAATGCTACAACGGAAAAACCAGAGAATATATACTCAAAAACCTTCTCTGCTTTTAACTCAGCAAAAAACAAGATATTTTCAAGTGAATCTTCTATTACGTATACACTACTAGACGCAGAGAGTCTAAATTCGACAAAAAATAATAGTGAAGAGAAAGTGCATATTTTAGCACAAGATAACCCAAAGGCATTGCATCCCCGTGTTACAATATATTTTAATGTGGAAGATGCAACCGAAGCAGTTAAAAGGATATTTCCACAGAAATGGACATATGTCTCTATGTCTCTCTCTAAGATTGAAACCCCAAACCTAGATACTCTCTTTCAAATTCTAAACGAAAATATTAGTATAACAATACATAACTCAAACGAAGAAGATAAACAAGTACTTCTTGATATTTCCACTGCTGTAATAAGGTTCCTACTGGAGAAAAAGTGGAAATGTACTCCTGCTGTTACAACGGATCAAGTTTGTCCTCGTTGTCCTGAACTTGGCTACTTTATTTCCTTTGGGTACGAAGATGTATTTAAGGGAAAAAGTATAGGGAAAGTAATTACTGGTGCAGAGAAAAGAATCAATGAGCTGGTTGAATTTGCCACTAAAAATAACCTGAACATGACAAAGCACCTTAATACCTCGCGTGTCTGCATCAATGAAAGCATATTCTTGGACTATTACCGGCCAAATATAAAACTTCTAAATTACCTCAGAATGAACGTTTTTGCAGAAAATGAAAAGACGTTTTCTACAGAAGATCTCTTTATAAAAGCACCAGATGGTGAGTACCATCTGAACCATGGAGTGAATCTTCTGGTAAAACATGCAAATATGTACTTTTCTGGTTATAAAAATCATGAAGATCTGGAGACATTATCTCTAACATTCCAGGAACAAGCTGCAATGGTGCATGTCTATGACCATAGAACCAAAATAACTAATATTCTTAAGGCATTTCATCAAATTGCATCTAAAAAGAAATTAATATGCGTGCCTACCTTTGAGTCTATTCTAGCAAGCAACACTAAGTTTAGTATTGCCTCTCTGATAGACTTAGATAAGTTTAGCATCAATCTTGATAAAATAGGTGAAAAAGCAGCTAATGTAATGAAAGACGCTGATTTCACAGCATTGCAGAGGGACTACCTTAATAATAAGATTTTTCAATATATAGACACTGTTTTAGCAGTTAGCTCAAATAAGAAAAGTATAAATATTCGCAAGAATAAATATATCTCTAAGATTGGGGGTATTGCAATGGGTGTAGGGCTTGTTTTCTTTACAGCCATGAAAATGAATGGGCTAAATTCCATTAAAACCGCTAATAACTAGAATAATTTCTGGTTTTTAACTATTCAAAATGTATTACGCTCTTGTTAGGAATTTTCTTATGGTAGAGAGCCTGTAAGAGAGCACTTAAATGCCTTTATATTGATATATGCACTGGTTTGAATAAACCTTTGTTACGTACATCTTTCCTGTTTCTGTGACTTTTTCCTTTTTCTTGTTTTCTGAGTATTTTCAAAGCCTTCACTAACTGAAATATAAAATCAAGATATATCAGTACAAAATATAATATAATATGAAGAGTTATATATTTATTTTACCATATTGAAAATAAGAAAATATCCTGCAAGTATACGCCAGTGCAAGCCTATTAAACAGTCATTATATAGGCTCTAAGACAGGTATGCACAATAACCCGAATATTCTCCAAGAATGTTCATATCCATATACGCACTAGAGATGTACCTAAGAAATCTGAAGACAAAACCAGATGTGAAAAGACCTTTAGGCACCTTATAATTCAGTGCACAGCAGAGACAGAATACCAAGTCATATTGGGCTAGAAGAATTGCAGTAATATTAATATATCAGAAGACTCTGCTTAATATTTTGTCTGGTTCCTTGCCATCCAGCAAAAGATTAAAGATTCGGGTTATATTGCACTTGTAACTGCTCTAATTTATACAAAAGAAGCAGAGATGCACACTAGTCCCATACTAAGTCCATACAAATTATTTTGTTGGCTTCTGTCTTCGTACTTTCACAAAGTCTATAATACATTTCTTATGTATGCTGTAAAGAGAACTCCAGTCTTCTACAACAGAAAAATCAGCCTGAGGCTTTTCAAAGTTTATAGTGACTGTGTCCATGGCCCTGGAGATCAGCTTCTTCTGCATCTCTAACTTTGAATATACGGTTTTAAACTTAGCCATTCCTTGCGACTGTTTAACATACTTCAGAAAAAAGACCAAGCTATACATTCTTAGAACAGACTCATCTATATACGGGAACACTGCCATTTGTTCTGCTATGTATTTCTTGTATATCTCTTCTAAGTCTTCTTGTACATCTACCCCAACTGTCTCTAATACAGCGACATATTCCTTGTACAACTCTGCATTGTACTCGTAGCCCATCTGTAGTATAAAATTTTCAATGCTTTAATTTTATTGTTCCCAAGCATAAAACCATGTAGGAGTGGATTTAATTCATGAATTCATAGAGTACACTAATATGCACTTATATACTGTCTTAAACGGTTTTTATACTGGAAATAATTCTATTTTGATATATATGCATACTAAGCATATTATGGATAACAAGGAATTCTTTCTAATAGAAATTTCAGTTATGCTGGGTATATGGCTTCTTATAGAATATCACAGGATCTTGTAAGTAGAAATAAATAAAACCAGGAGGTTGTGATAACCTGGATATTCAAGAGAAACAGAAGGACATGAATACTTTATTCAGACAGCAGCACATTAGAGCTTACTGAGACCTTTTTTAACTTTGGAGTGAATATCACATGTGGATATATCATGCCAGGTTTCTCTTAGGGTTCTTGAGACTTCAATGGGTTTGTCTTGGTCTATATAAGGGTGCTTTGGACGGATAACTGTCCAAATAGTCAGAAGAGACTGCACAGCCAGGAATGAAATAAAGAAGAATGACTCAAAGACAGTTCTCCCTGTGAATATAAACCACATTAAAGACTGCCCTAGGAACCAGAAGTTGACAGCACACCCAAGCACAGCGCATATTCCCTGGAGAAGAACAATCACAGAAACTGCTTTTCTGCAGTCTTTTCCTACTGTATACACAGTGTATATAAATGGCATAAGTAAGTCTAGACCAACAAATATGGCAGATACACCAGGGATACTTTTCCTGGAGAAAAGAAAGGCTGCCTCCCAGTTGATGGAAGAGAGTGCGTGGTTGTGCCCTGTTACAAAAAACATTATTTTTATCAGAAAAAACAAAAAGCATCCTTTTTGTAGCTGGCCCATCTCTGCAACTGCACACTTTTTAATAATTGGACAGAAAATATAAATAAATGCTAGTGCTGGGTACGGTGCATACAGAAGAACAGGAAGAATCTCTGGTGCTAGGACTAGCAGAATAGATCGGCTAATATGAGGAATCCCTAAGGAAAAAATCTGGCTGACTGCGAATAGAACAGAGCCAGCGTCCTTTAAATTTCGCACTGCAGACTTTGGTGAAATAAACCGTACCCCCAAGCAAAGTAAAGAAGAGAGAAGAAGACCTTTCTCTAACAAGGGCACTGGATACCTGGATGGAATCTTTTTAATCCAGTGAATAATCCAGAATCTGTCCATTGCATGCAAAGGAAATTCTCCTGCAGTAAAAGAGACAACTGGAAGGGCTACAAGCACAAAGACAGACCACAATGACTGCCAACTTAAGAAGATGCACATGAATAAAGAGATAATATCCTCATGGATAATTGAATAAACAGAATGGGCTACCATGAAAATTGCCAGAATTGAAGCTACAAAGGATATACAAAGTACATTCCCAGGTATACTAATAACCTGGAATAGAAGGCCTAATCCCATGAATAATAGCCCAATAATCATCCCAAGTTTAGATGACTTATGAAATATCCTATGGATATGGTCTGCCATCATTTCATTCCTGTACTTTTCAGGTACTTTTGACAGTTTATTCAGATATGTTTCCAGGTATTTCTTTCCATAGAATTCAAAAAGTGTTCTTTTCTGTCTCTCATGCTCCTGTGCATAAATATCCTTTCTTTCTTCTGGAATGACAGGCAAAATAATTCCAGAAGAATTATAAGGTACACCCAAGCCAATAAGACCACAGAGTGTAGGGAGAATATCATTCTGTGAGATAATATTCACAGGCTCAGATATAAATAGTGAAGATAATTCGCCTTCATACTTCCTTTGAATGAGTCTTTCCTGAGAGGCTGTCGTTGTTCTCTCTGAAATATCCCGTGCAATGAAGATGAAAGAAGATGCTTTCTCCTGGATGGAAGATCCACCATGGGAACCATCATTATTTACACCATGATCAGATAAGACAGCAATGAAAGAGTCATCAGTCATTGTATCATATAACCTGGAGAGTGCATTATTCATAATCTGAAGGGCTTTTTTCACTTCTTTGCTATTTGTTCCATGCACGTGCCCGTATGAGTCTGGGGATATCATATGAATAATAAGGTAGTCATGGTTTTCATATGCCAGCAAGGCAGAGTCAATTATTCTTTCTTCTTCTGAGAAAGGAATCAGACCGTATGGATGGTATGATTCACCAATATTTGGAGTGATCTCTGGGAATAGATATGTCCATGTCTCATCACCATAGAATATAAATGACTTCTGGTGCAGCTGCAGTTGTGAGATGAAATTATCCACATTGCTGCTTTGTTTGTTGAATGACCTTTGGGCTGACAGAAGGGTAGTAGGTATCCCAGAGAAGGTTGATAATATTCTCATTGCAGTTCCAGTTGGGAGGTCTGCAATGCTAACAGCTTTGAAAATGTCTTTCTTTGGGATTCTTTCTAGAACAGAGAAATTATTATGGTAGAGAGTGGCTTTCTCTGGGATTACTGCATGGATTGCATCTGCTCTGACTCCATCCATGACAAAGATAACACCCTTCTTGTAGACACCCGGTAAAGACTCTTTATTTTGCTTTGTAATTGGTGTTTTCTCCAAGAAAAGACTCTTTGAGTATATAACCAGACCAATTACAGATAACCCCAAGACAATTATAGGTGAAAGTGCAGTATATGCAAGCTCACTGTATTTCATTCTCATTATTATTTTTAAAAGGTATCCATTTATATTTATTAATTAATATAGAATGAACAGGTTTAATTAAAATCAATTATTCAATAGAGTAATAGACATATGCGATAATAGTAAGGTACTTGATAAAAATAGAATCAACAAAAACGGTTATTTACTATATGTAGAGACACAGTGTATATCATAATAATCAACACAGAGCTACTAAGACACTTTATACTTACTAATTACAAAGGCATCTTATACAGCAATTTATACCAAAACTCAGGTTATATCACTATACTGCACTACTAAGTGGACATAAGAAGGATATTTATATCTGCAGAGTGATAAGTCACTCGTCTATTCCATATAGCACAATGGCAGCCCCATTTAAGTACTTCAATTTACATGCATGCTTGAGCCTATTCAGTGCAATTGAGAGTGGCTCCTTTCTATTCTGAATTGCCTCTATGATGCCAATACTGGTTATATCCAGATCCTTATCTGTTATATCCCAGAGTGCACCAACGACATTTCTAACAACAGGAATATGCATATATGATATACATGTACTGTGTGTGTTGTATAAAGGAAATGCAGAGATATGGGCACTAGAACATCCAAATAGAAAGATACTCTTTGTTTTCTTCTCAGTGGAATTTCTACTCTTCACAAGTCTCTTTAACTTCCTTGGTGTAAAGAACTTCTCTCCTCCACCGTGCCCAAAGTACATAAATATACGGTGGGATAGAATTGCCTGTTCTGTCTCCATGGGAAGGGGTACTCTATTACGAATTCCTGATGCATTTGGAAGGTGCTTGCTTATGTGCTTGGATATTCTCTCTTCTGTCTGCATTAAATTTCTCTCTGGGTTTAAAACATAGAAGAAGTCTTTGTCTTCTGGTAGGGTACTTTCCGTCTCAACAGAGCACGAGAGAATGTGGCAAAGTGATGAGCACCTGAATACACCGCACTTGGAGAAGGAGTTACACATCTCAAAGGGAATACTTCCCAGGATATCTTCAATCACAAGTGCAACTCTATCTTTAATTTTATGGCCCTTCTCTGAGTACCTTTGCAAATACGTGTCTATTAGGGCTAGTTCTTTTTTGATTTCATTATCAAGTGAGATCCTGATACGCCACCATTCTTGCTTCTCTTGTGGTGTAGTGCACACCCTCTTAAGGACTTCTTTGTTTTTTTTCTGGATCTGAGATAGCCGTTGTAGAAGATTTTTTGTAGAAATTTTCGACTTTATAACGGACATTTTTGCTCTCTCATTATAGTATATAAGGCCGAATGCAATGCAGCCATCAATTGAGTAGACTACAATGGGTGAAATATACATACATTTCTCACCAATTCCCTTTATCTTATTAATATATTCCAGGATAGATCTATCCCCAATCTCACTGCATGCAATTTCCCGGGCATCGTATATTTTCACATCTCTTAGTAGGGTTATTTCATTTCTGTACTGAATGCATCTGCTTAGTTTATCTTCCAGAGTCACATGAATATTCAATAATTCACTTACATGCGATGATATGAGAGTGTGCTTTATCTCTTCTACAAGAATTTCTTCCTTCTTTGTTGCTTCAATGATTGAAAGCATTCCTTGGAAGAATAAATGCCCCTCTGAGAAGTCAACACTTTTGGAGAGAAGAATCCCTGCCTTGCACATCCAAAGGGCATCAAAGTACCCGCCTGACTTGTAGGCAGCACTTGCCCCAATTGAAAGCAGATGCAGTCTACAGCCAAAATGAACAAAGTCCCCGGATGTACTTTTTCTTAGTAAATTCTCCATCATATCAAGAGCACTAAGGTACTCTCCACAGGTGTATTTATAATATGCAGATAGGAATATTCTGTCAAAGTCAGATCTTTCATCTATACTTTCATCGTACAGGTACTCTTTATTCCGTAAGTGATAGCTATCAAAGCATCTTCTTATACGAACACCCTCTATAGCCACTGTACCATCTGCTTCTGCATTGTTATTTACAGTACTTAGAATAATTGGGCTAGATCTATGTGCTTCTATACCCTCTGCAGTGTTTATTTCTGTTTTACTGCTGTCCCACATATTAATCTTCTTATGGCTGCTGTCTATGCTTTCTTTAGAATATTCTTCCTTTGTCTGAATATTCTCATTTACTAGTGGTCTGGTGCTATTCTCTTCTATGGGTCCTTGGCAGGTGCTAACCCAGAATCTATTATGTACTTTTTCATTTCCTTCTTGTTTTGCCTCTACTTCTTTACTTTCTGGAATTTCGTATATCTCTTCTAATTCTTCTTTACTGGGGATCTTGTAGAAGTAGAGCACGTTATATTTCTGGAGCTCAGAAAAGAGTCTTTTTATTTGCTGTTCTGAATAGTTCTCTGAGAGTATTCTGTAGAGTCTTTCTCTGTCCGTAATATACAGCAGAGGCGAACATTCAAGTATCTGCTTCTCTGGCTGCATTCTACAATTTCTGTAAAAATATATTTATATTTATGCTGCTGCACATAGGTATCTCTAACTGATTTTTATCTCTATAACGCGAATTTATTTATAAATTACCCTAATATCATATAATCACATAAGAGTGTCTTCTCCTCTGAGATACTCTCCTGCATCACCATGCCGGACCACTACTATTGCAGTTCTATCACCTGCCAGTATTTCATTACCAGACTTTGTCATGATCCCAAACCCAATTGGAACACTTGATGATGTAGTCAGAACTACTCCTGAGTGCTTCTTTGTGTCTGGTGCTACTCCGCACAGATGTGCCCTCTGGACATGGTTTCCATACAGAACATTCATTTCTGCGCTCTGCTTTACTTTTACTTTGCAGCTGGCATACATCATGAGCATATGCAAAGCAGTAATTCTGATTCTGAAGAACTCAGACTTAGTGAATCTCCCTATGCATGTGCCAATGCACAGGATATTGTCGTTTGCAATGATACTTGCTTTTTTCAAAAGGTCTTTTTTAACATAGTAAACCTTCTGCTTGTGATATATTAATTCGTGCAGTGGGTTTAGAAAAGAGGCCAGATTGTTCCCCATGAACTGTCTCAGCTTCTTTTCAACTTTGTCAAATTCTTCTTCTTTCAGTGGCCGCATTAAAATTTTTACAGAACGGAATATTTAAATTGCTGGATTTTTCGCAGAGAAACTTAAATTTTAATTTTTTGAAGCCCCCTGCTGTGAAATGTCAACTAATAAGAAGCATTCCAGAAAATTAAGAGGACACGTGTCACATGGACACGGTAGAGTAGGAAAGCACAGAAAGCATCCAGGAGGTAGAGGTAAGGCTGGTGGTCTGACACACCACAGGACACTATTCCAGAGATACCACCCAGACTTCTTTGGAAAGAGAGGTATGAACATCTACTTTAGAAGATACAACAGCAGTTACGCACCATACATTGCAGTAGATGAGATATGGAGCTTGGTAGACAAGTGCGGACAGTACGACCAGTTTGCCAATGATGCATCACAGGTGCCCGTCGTAAATCTGTCTGACTTTGGAATCTTCAAGGTAATTGGAAGCGGAGCCACTCCTATTAGACCAATCGTCGTGAAGGCCAGAAGATTCACTCCAGAAGCAGAAGAGAAGATAGTCAAGGCTGGGGGACAGTGCATTTTGACTGTTTAAAATGGAGATTTCCAGTGACTTAAATCCAATAAATAAGAAATTAATGCCGACCAGGACTTTATTCGATCTAATCCAAATAGCCTATGATGAAAGAAACCTGAGAGCGTGCAGTGGATGGTAATTCAAACCCACCGGAAGCTGCACATGCACTGATGTAATCACTTCTGAGGCACTTTATTATAACTCCTTCATACAGATTTTCTTCATTTTAACATAAAATATCCACCAGAAAGAAATACACCACAGAGACGCTGAGAGTATAGGTAATTGGCTTATTGTGTGTCTATAAGTGCGCTGTAATATTTATTTTAAATCGTATTACAGTCTTATTATAAGATATAAGAGTATAAAACTACTTCTCTTCTAATAAGACTGTAACAGAATATCCCTCTTGGTGCCACTGAATGAATATCATAGTCAGCAAATAAACTTAGTTATGCTATAGTAAGCCAAGGAATTGCAGCCATATGGATAGAAGAAATAGCAGGATTCTTTAGTATAAATTGCTCTTGTCTTAGTAGTAGTAGTATTCCTTTAGACAAGGGATAAGTTAAAATAAAAGTGGGCTGACAGTTAGAAGCCCATATACAATATCCTGAAGTTTATTAATACTATACATCTATTTGGCTTGTGCTACGTTCTTGTCTAGTATCTGGTAGAATTCTAGTACTAGTGAGTGAACTTGGTTTTATCTAAGGATTAGTTCACTAATTATATAGAAATCAATAACCCAGCCATAAATATGCTAGCTTATGAGTCATATCTTTACAAAGAGTTGTACAACTCACCTGAAAATATGCACGGTTGCATACGCAATTTCTCTGTTTGTTTCATTTGAATGTCAACAGCCATAGATATCCAAAATAAAAGAAGGGTATAGTTAACGTATAGAACACTGCATATGGACAGGCTGTTGTTCTGGCCATGTGTGAAAAAAATAATACTTCGTCCTTTCGTCCATTCACTAGGAATAATTAAGCTTATTATTGCGGCTATCATATGGAGTATCTTCATTCGAATGAAAAGATTCATCAATGTGCAAAATAATCCACATGGCAGAAGATACCACACTATAAATCCACAGAAAATACATCCAATAACATTAAATCCAATTGTGAGTTTCTTAGTCACCCAAGCCTTCCTATTGGATAAGTCTATATTGGCTTGGTAGATCATCAGATACAACATACATATCATATACACAAAGACACCAGGCACCAGACATGCAAGGTTTATAAACCTGTATAGTGATAGTGAATCTGAGTTATAGACAGAATGATGCAAATTATCTGGTCCTAGTGCTCCTATACTGCTAGTTAAAATAACTATAACTGAATAAAACATTGAGTAATGGTACTGCATATCAACAAAAATGCATACAAATAGATTATAAAGTAAATTGAAGAATCTACTGAATGTAGTATCCTTTATGGCTGAATTCTTCTCAAAAGCTGAATTATAAAATGTTTCACTACTATGCACTAGTATTGCATCTTTTTGTGCTTCTTTGACATACATTACAGGATATATATGATTACTTTTATGCTTTGCAAGAGATACTCTATGCATATAATTGTTATAATATGGTGGGTCTGTTGTTTGTGAGTGGTTTATCTCTTCACAACCAATGAACTCATTCATATTAAATTTGTTAATTTTTTTTGTCTTCTTATAGATTATGTCTCATATCATACTAATTTATACTAAATTACAGAAGACATTCTTAACGATATAAATAAACAATTAGTCATTTATATACAGATACTATCAAGAGACAAATATATCTTGTAGATTTGTGTAAAACAAGACAAATCCAGAATAATATATTGACTTATAACTAAAACTCAGAAGACAGTAGCTAATACATGCATATAACTACAATAAAATTGTTGTTCTTTCAGTAATTCCTTGCTTCTGCATAGGGTCCTAGTAGTAAGTGAAATTAAGAAATTCTTTTCACTTAAATTTCAACCTGAATAAACATAGTATGAGTCAGCAGAAGGACAGACCCCTTAATAAGCGTATAGTAAGAGAACAAGGATATTTTACTAGAAATTAAAGGTTAGTCACATATTCAAATTATATTTATACTAACAGAAAACTCTTTAACCGTATACTTCTAGTACTCATATACCATCAAAGTGATTTTCATGCAATATATCTGCACTAAAATAAAAGTGCATAAATTACTATATAAAGTACTCAAAATATTCAGGCCTGCAGTTAATCCAGAAGTAAAACTACTTTCATCTTAAAGTATGTGAACTGAAATAATATTAAATATATTCATATGATAGTCTGCTTAGTATAGTAGATATACTAGTGGGGTAGCAAGATACAGTGAATTTCTTCTGTAGAAAGTCTCTTATTAAAGCACTTTTATTTTCATGTGAAAAGAAGCTTTAATCCATGGATACTAGAGTATACAGTGCTTAAGAAATTCACAAGATATAAAGTAGTTTTATATGTGGATTATCTAAGTATAATAGACTAAATATAAAGAATATCTAGATATCTACTGTATTTATATGCTTAAACACATATTATATATACTTTATCTACTACTCCTATTCTATTCTATTCTCATGTGAATTTTCATTTCTACCATATTTACTTCAAAATATTCAATACACTGTAGAGTATCTTCTTGTGATAGAAAGACCATCAATCTTATCATAAACTCACAGTTAATATGAATAACTATAAGGGTACCCTTTGCTAATAAGAGACTTATCTGCTGCCTGGTAATTGGCAGGAAGAGAGGTTTTGGTTATATTCTATTCATTTTTATTTTTATATGGATGACCACACTATGCTTAATGAGTGCTTCGCTCAGTATATAGACATAAAGAAAAAGACTGATGAAAAGCGCAGAGAGCTGCTTGGTCTGCAGCAAAGAAGGGATGCACTACTGGATCTTCTTGTTTTTGTGAAGGGACAGAGACCCTTGAAGTATACAGAATTTGAGACTGAAAGTACTTTTCCAATTGTCCTAGGGAAGGCACACTCTAAGTTCAGTCTGACCTCAATTGGAATACTTCCCCCTGAGGAATATACTTCATTCTACAGCCCAATGTACATATATCCAATAGGATACAAAATAAAGAGGAAGTATGCGTCTCCAGAGAAAAGTGATCAAAAACTAACGTATTTCTGCCAGATTCGGTCAGTAAACGGGGAATGTGTCTTTGAAATTCGTGCAACCGGAGGAAAGCACTGGGCAGGCTCACGAAGCCAGGTGTGGAGTGCATTTACAAGTGAGTTCCAGAAGATCTCTTTTTCCAGCTTGGAGGAGTTCTTTGGACTAACAAACGAGACAACAACTAAGCTAATTGAAGAAATGGGAGATATTTCACCATTTACAACATATGTTCCTATGAGACAGCGTGCAAGAAAAATAAAGAAAGCCAAGAGAGAAGAAGACCTATAAGGGAAGAAGGCACAGGCCATAGAACTGGTACAGCGTATGCAGAATGCGTTAGACAGAGTATTTCAGCTTAAAATAAAGAAAGGAGTAATATGTGATATAACAAGGGGATATTTGCCTATTCCAGTGTGTTGTAGGGTGTTTTGCATTTATAAATAGATTGAAAATAAGCTGAATTTTTTTAATGGGGATTTCATTCAGTAAAAAGTCCGTGAGACAGGCTATCCTGGAACTGGAGCAGCAAATTGAGGAGCAAGAGAAGGAAATTAGAGCCATCAGAAGGACCAAAGAGTCAGCAGGTGACTTATTCTTCAAGTCTCTTTCTGCGATACTCATTGGGGCCATTTCTATCCTGTGGGTGTGCAAAGAAAGTATCTCATATATTTATACACTCAAGATCATGGGGGCATTTTTTTTGCTTGGTACAATAGTGGCACTGCTTTTCTATATTTTCCAACGAGTCTACGCATACCGCCTAAAGAAAAAGACAGTTAAGCTAGAACACTTAAAAGAAAGACAAAAGAGAAATATTGAGAACTTGAAAAAAGAGACAAAGTATGATGAAACCCACGGTATTATAAAAAGGTACACAAAGCATACTCTCCCAGAGGAAGATGAGACTGTAAAACCTGATGAAACAGTTGTGGATAGACTTGCTAGATTAATATAAAAATCAATTACATGAGTTTGCGAAGTAGAAGAGTTATAATATTCTAATTATTTTTAGTTTATGAAAATACGCACATTTGGGAGTAAAAGCAAGCCACCCAGGAAGAGTCTTGGTGTAATTGCTGCTCCAGAACTTCTGGTTCTTCCAGGAGTGAAGAAGACACTGCAGACTCTTGAAATTCTTAGCCATGAAAGAGATGAAGACGAAAAGAAGCCTAATGAAAATGTCTGGTCAGCCCAAAAAAAAGAAAGCACCACTAAGATAAAGATCTTTGCAAACAGCACAGAAAAAGAACAAGTACATGCAATAGATACTATGTCTGCTGTAAGTGTCTACTCAGAAAGAAATCCCTCAGTAAGACCAGCTAGTCCTTCTGGTCATAGAGAAGACCAAGCACAGCCAGAGGTAAAAAAGCCAAAGCGTGCCAGAAGTGAAGATATACTTGTAGATACGGATATTGGACATGCCTCTGATATTGAGAGAAAGGAAAGTATTAGTGGAAATAGCTTCATGAATAGCGAGTACATTATAGAAGAAGCCAATCAGATTAAAGAAATTCAATGGATGCCTTTCTCTACACTACCCATTGCAGAACTGAAGAAGCTAGGGGAATCTACCTTCAGTGAGATATATATAAACAAAAGGACACAAACAGTTTACAAGATAGTGCCTATAACGAAAAAGAAAATGTACGTTAAGGTGGAGCACACGAAAATAGACCACTTTATAAAGGAGTGCTTGATTATGGAGAGAATGAACAGGTCAAAGTACTCTGCCCAGATGTATAACTGGTACTTGGTAAATGAGAGATATCCAAGTGCTCTTATAGAGATATCCAGGGACTGGGCACAAAGGAATAGAAAAAGTGCTGAAAATATCATCCCACAAGCAAACAATTCATCTGGGTTATTTGGTGTAATTGAGATGGAGTATTGTGGGTGTGAGCTGGAGAAGCTTGACTGGCCATCTCTTACAAAGGAGGACTGTAGACTAATTAACACAGAGCTACTGAAGTGCATGAAAGTAATGGATAGTCTGCAGGTGGAGCACAGAGACCTGCACCAGAGCAATGTCTTGGTACGGAAGACAAGCAGTGGGGCGTACAGGATAAAGACAATTGACTATTCTCTGGCACATGCTGTGATGCGCCAAGACGACAGCAAGGCTGCCTCTGTGGATATATTGGGGATAACACCAGACCTTCTGACATACCGCGCAGGAAGTGTTTTGTACACGGACATAGACAGAGATCTATCCTGGCTTTTTGAGAGTACTGATGATGGTGAGCCCCATAGGAAAGTGTATATGGAAATGAACAAAGCATATACAGGGAACAACAGATGGAGAAAGAAAGGCGACAGCAACAAATTTTGGATCAGCTATCTTAGGAAATGGATGAGTGATCAGATTAAAAAACAGTCATAAATAGAATAAACCGTTGTTTAAAGATAATTAATTCAGGTTTTTTAGTTTGCAGATAAATTTCAATTGTTCTGCCTAAGTAGATACTATTACTATTAGACTCTAGAATAATATAAATGCCCTTTGAATACAAAATGTGTTTTATTATGGGATTTCTACTGTGCAGCACGCTGTCTTTTTATCTCAAGTGCACGTATAATGACTGAGTCTGGGACTTTTGTCATTTTGCAAATATCAATTCCACAGGAGTCCTTGCAGATGCCCATCACTAGATTATACAGATAGAGTATTTCTTGGTGATTTTGCGAATTTATAACGTATTTATAGTCCATTTTCATGGTAACATCGCTTGGTTTTATTGCACTAAAGAAGTGCGTCGCATATAATGCAGTGCACCTAAGCTTCTTTAAGTACTCCTTTACTGCCATAGATATGGCAGATCCCTCCTTAGTCGAAGTGCCTCTTCCTAGCTCGTCTATTATTACAAAAGACTTTTCTGTGGCATTTGCCAGTATATTAGCGGTTTCTTTCATTTCTATCTGGAATGTAGACTCGCCCTCCAGAAGATTGTCGCTTGCTCCAATGCGTGTAAACAGTCTATCGTAAACAGGTCCTGCAAATTGTTCAGCTGGTACTTTGGCACCTATCTGCCTAAGCACAATTGCAGTTGATATGTTCCTTAGGAAGGTGGACTTTCCTGCCATATTTGGTCCTGTCATGACAACCAACCTGTTCTCTGTGTCTATCTCTATATCATTTGGGATGTGGGTGTGCTCCACGTTAAGAAGACCTTTTATTTGCAGTCTATCCGAAAGAACTGGTTTTGCTCCTTTGCAGTATCCAAAGGAAATAAGGCAGTCCAAAGCAGCCACTCCCATGGAAATAGTCTTTAGATTTGCATCATTATCACTAATTCTTTTTGAGATTCTGGAGACTGACTCTGTTGCCAGGAATGTGATTTTTTCTTCTGCCTCAAGGTATGTTTCAGAGAGTTTTCTGAGTTCTGAGGTTGTGTACCTGGCAACGGTTTTTGTTGATCCAGATGGTATGTACTTCTTGCCATCTGCAAGTGAAGAGTCTTGCTTGCTGCACTCTAAATAGTGCTCTCTTCCAATTCTCTTGACTGTAAATTCTATTTGTGCTGTGTCTGACTCCTTCCTTCCATATATTTGCAGCATATCTAGGACTTTTTGCTTGTACTTTTCTGCTGCTATAAGCTCTGGGTCTGTGCTTAGTGGCATAATATCACCTGAAATATCAAATCCTTCTGTTATCTTGGATATAACCCCAAATGAACTGATTTTGTCTGCAAGTAGTTGTATGTGTGTAAGATCAATCTCTTGTGGAGTAAGTCTGGAAATGGCAGAAAGAAGAACTGCATGTATGCAGCCTACCTCCTCCATTGAAGAAGACAGCCTTCTTATTTCCTCTGGGCGCACTTTGTAGTTCTTTGCTTTTTTGACAAAGTCGTTTATGTCTCCTATTTTTCTCAGATGCGACTCAAGAAGACCTCTTTCTGGAATATTCTCAAGCATCTCTGCAGTTGCGTATCTTTTCTCTATCTGGCTAATGCAGACCAAAGGCCTTATGATCCACTGCCGAAGAAGCCTTTTCCCTTGTCTTGTTTTTGTCTGGTCAATTAGCCCAAGCAAAGAGCTTGTGTCTCTTTCTTTTTTGTTTGGCTGCTCCACCAGACAAAGCATTTCAATGGTTCGTCCATCTACCTGCATGTGGTTTTTCACCTTATCTGTATACTCTACAAGCTGTGCTGAGAATGCGTACTTCAGGTACTTTAGATAGGAGACAAGTATTTCCAATGCCTCTTTTTTCTTTCCCTCCAGAGAATGTGCGCCCATGGCTTCAATTGTTGAGGCTACATCTTGTGACCATGTATCCTTTCTTATTGGAATGACTTTTTCCTTGAGAACAGCTGGGCTATTTGTTATGACCTCCTTAATATTTTCTTTTTTCATTATACTCTTAACCGAAAAAAGCTCTTTGTCGTCCTCAAACTGCAGAACAAAGAACTCAGACTCCATTGGCCTAAATACTGCTATTGTTATGTCTGCCTTTTCTGTATTTTCTATTTCATGAATGAACAAGCTGCATATTCCTATTCCATCTGAGCTTGTGGTTGTGTCTGTTACAACCTCCTTTAGCTCTCTTTCAATGATCTTTTGCCTGGCATCTCCTGACTTCACGCGCATATTCTGCGAGACACTTGTTTCCTTTTGGTCTACAATTGCCACCTTATATCCCTTGTGTATGAACTTCTCTGTCCACAAATCAAGTGACATTTCTGGCACACCTGTCATCTTCATTGCGCCTCTTTTTGTTAGTCTAAGGCCAAACAGTTCTGCTGACAGGACTGCATCCTCAGCAAATAGCTCATAGAACTTTCCTTTTTTAAAGAACACAATTGTGTCAAAGTACTCCATTTTTATGCGCCAGAACTGCTCTTCGCACGGTGTCATTGCAGACAGGTACTTCTCTGATATATACAGCGTACTTTTGTCATATCCTAGGTCTCCTGGCTTTCTTCCAAATTTATCAAAAGGCGGAGAAAGGAATAAGGCATGCGTCTCTGAGTCTACTTCTTCTTCACTCACCACCTCTACCATCTCTGCTTTTATTTGCATACTGGCTGTGCTAGGCCTTTTCTGAACCGGAATGTTTTTCTCTTCTACAATAAAACTTTGGTCAGGCTGGCTGCTACTTGAGCTTTCAGAAGGCTCTTTTGACTCATTTGTTTGAGAGAAGTCTGACTGGCTGGCCTCTGAGTCTGTGCTGATGGACAGTATCTCTGTGGATGGCTTTGGTTTTTTTGCAATCCACGATAATATATTGCATTTTCTTATGTGTGTCTGCATGCCTCTTCAGTCACAATTTTAGTTTTATAGTTTTCCCTTCCCGCGCCCGCCAATTTATTTTTACTAAGATTCCATATGATTTAGTATGCCTTCAGATATACACTGTACAAAACTATATATTTCTTACTAGATGCATATCTAAGTATATCTGTGTAAATAGTCTTCTTTTATGAGAAACTTCTTTCTTTCTGCCTACATCATACTATACTACATATTTATTCATTTTATGTAATTCTGCTGCTATGACAAAGACACCATGCATATACTATGAAGTATAACATGTGGGTTACTATATACATTCACTTATAGTGTCTATTTTCTGTTTTATATGAAATTTCATACTATTTAACTGACAGACTGAAATATTTATATATTCTCTTAGGGTGCCTATGTTTTATATTTCTGCTATATTGAAATGTCTTAAAGAGTGATATTTTCTTCTTAGAATGCACTTTGAAAATAAAGAGAACAAGATCCTTGGACAAAAAGGATTTAAATATCTTGAATGCAAAGAACCCAATCTATACCTTTAGACTTGTTTATTCATTGTTGAAGAAGTAGTTTCCACTTTCCTTTTGCTCTCTGTCTTTGGCAGAGTTTGGAGTGTTGATTCTTGGGCGGAAGTTCTCTGCGTCTCTTCTGAATGTAACATCAAGTGACTTGAGGAACTTGTTCATACTATCGACCACTCCGCACGGCGCAGTTACTGTACACTCTACCCCAGGCACGCCTTCAAAGACCATCATTCGGTCTGCAACGTACGTGGCCATAATCATATCGTGCTCGACAATAAATGCAGCTCTCTGCTGGCTGGTGATAAATCGCTTTAGAACCTTTGACACAATAATTCTTTGATCAGAGTCTAGATATGCAGATGGCTCATCTATCAGATACAGATCTGCCGGCTTTGATAGACAGAGTGCAATTGCAACCCTCTGCAGTTCTCCACCACTCAGCTCCTTAACTGTTTTTTCAAAAAGCGACCTTATATCAAGCGGGTTCATTACCTCAATTGTAAACAAAGAGTCCACAAGTGCATGCTTCGCCTTAGCAAGGAAAAGGTTTCTGACTGTGTCTGCGTACTTTGGAGAAAGCTTCTGCGGCTTGACACTCACTGTTAGCTTTGGAATCTCCTTTCCATTGTCAGTTGACAGCTCTCCTGAAAGCATTTTAATAAACGTTGTCTTTCCCATTCCATTTTCCCCTAGAAGCACAATAATTTCTGGAGACATGAAAGAGCCTCCTTGTGCGGTAAGCTTAAATCCATCCTTCCATTTTTTTGTGAGCTCTGGGTATTTTACTGTTCCTATGCTCTGCTGCACTGCATCTGTTACAATGTTCACTGCACTCTCAGAGATTCTAAAGTTTAGACTCTCAGCTCGAAACCGCATATTTTCAGTTGGAAGCATTCCATTCAGGAAGATATTAATGGCTTCTCGAATTGAAAATGGCTGCGAAATCACTCCGTACGCACCAGGTGAGCCGTACAATACGCACCCATAGTCACTCATGAGGTCAAGTATGGATAGGTCATGCTCAACCACAATAACGTACTTTCTGTCAGAGCAAAGCTTCTTAATTAGCTTTGCCACTTTTATTCGCTGCCTCACATCCAAGTACGATGATGGCTCATCGAAAATATAAACCTCTGCATCTTTTGCCATTGTCTGCGCAATTGCAAATCTCTGCAACTCTCCTCCACTCAGGTCCTCAAGCAGCCTCTCGCTTAGCTTCTCCAGTTCCAGCTCTTTGTACAGCACCTTAGTCTTCTCGTCTGCAATAGAAAGAACTTCACTGACTTTTTTTCCTTTAAAGCCTTTTGGTATTTTGTCCACATACTGGGTCTTATATGAGATCTGCATGTTTTCATTCAGAAGGCGTGTAAAGTACTTGTGTAGCTCAGATCCTCTGTACTTAATCAGAAGCTTATTCCAGTCCGGAGTGCTATTAAAGTCATTTAAATTTGGTACAGTCTGCCCAGAAAGTACACCAAGTGCTGTACTTTTTCCTATACCGTTAGTTCCTATGAGACCAAGAACTTTGTTTGGCTTGGGCACTGGCAGACGATGTAGCTTGAATCCATTTGGAGAGTATCTGTGCACCACATCCTTGGACAAGCTAGTTGGCAGGTTAATTATACGAATTGCATCAAATGGACACTTCTTCTGGCAGGCACCGCATCCAATGCACAGAATCTCTGAAATAACTGCATTAACTGCAGATTTCTCCACTGTAATGCATGGCTTGCCTTGCCTATTAATAGGACATGCCTTTTTGCATTCCATTTGGCACAATTTGGGTTTGCATTTATCCGGTAAAACAACTGCAAGTCGCGTAAGCTGTGCTTTGTCTTTCATAAAAATAAGAAATGCAAATACATAAATATTTACAGAATACCATGGTAATTATTCAAAAGTGTACCAATAAAACACAGTCTAAGAGTATGCTTCACCCACCAATATTTCTATACCCAGAATACTTGAATATTCTTTTCAACATATGACTAAAATATGCATATAACTATGACTCTACTAGAACAGACCCTTGGTACACCCATATTTTAGGAGATAAGATCTTTGATATAAAATCACATCTACAAATATTTATCAAGCCCAAAGTACATCTGATGTAATATTATTGCAAGAGAGCATTAAAAGAGAACTAGATCCCAGGAAAATATCCCCTCACTACTATGAATACAAAAAGGACTCTTTATTATATACTTATATACTGCATATTCTTTTCATCATCCTTGATTAAAGTGTTAATATTCTTAAAGTACACCATCCTAGTCTAGTCCATTAATCTAAAAGTGCTTTGTCTATGGCAGCCAAACATACTCTACATTATTTCAGATGTAATGCTTTGCTTTCAAGAAATAAAAGAATATTTTCTGGCTGTACAGAATTTATTAATAAAAGATGGGAACATACAAATAATATAACTGTATGGTATATAACCCGATATAACCCGAATAAACACATAAATAGTATTATATGTGCACTTAGTTCTGAAATATATTCATTCAAATTATATTCAGGTATATACTATAGTGCATTATTATTTTGTGATGTAACTGCTGAATTTCTTGTACTATAGTATGTCTATATAAGTAATTATATTTTAATATTCTAAATTGTAGTTTTAAGAAGGCGAATAAGACTACTAGAGCATATGCATGGAGTATGCTAATGTGTTTTAGTGCAATATTCTGTGATGAAAATTACATCTTATTATATCTTAGGATATTCATAGAATAGCTAGATATGTGATTACAAATAGTATTTTTTTTTATTAGCACATGGATAGAATCCAACAAGAAGTGGAAAATGAATACAGCGATATTCAAAAAGCAAGGTTACTGATAGTGCAGAGTGACTTCGCAAGGGCATCAGAAGTATATTCTGATCTTCTGTCAAAAATGGCAGAGAAAGAGCAAGAAGATAGTCTTAAGATGTGCTTAGTGTACATAGAGTATGCCAGGTGTCTTTTGCTTTCAAATGACAAGCTAGTGATAAACCCAGAGTTGGAAGAGGACAATAATTACTTAGAAGATCTGAGTATAGCCTGGGAGCTTTTGGAAATTGCAAAGAACGTCTTCAAAGCACACAACTTCACAAATGAATTAGTAAAGGCGCACCTGCTCCTGAGTGATATTTCGCAAGAAACAAACAACTTTACAGAGTCACTTGAAGACCTGGAGGCTGCTTTCTCGCTTATAAAGGAGAAAGACGCAAAGGACAGCCGGCTGCCTGACATTGCCTTGCGCATTGCATTTGCGTACGAGGCCCTAGAGAACAAAGAGATGGCCATAAAAATGCTGAACAGCATAATTGAAATGCTGGACAGTGCAGAGAAAACACAAGAGACCCTGGAGATAATTGAAGAAGTGAAGCAGAAAATAGATGAAGTGCAGCACCCAGAGAAGTACAAGCTAGACATAAAACAGATGCAGCCAAAGATAGACAGCTCACAGCCAGTGCAAAAGATAAAGACCACAAAATCAGAGACACATGCACAAAACAGTAGCAAACCATCTGAATAAAAACAACCATAACCCGAAACATTTTAAATCCAGCTTACAGACAGAGCACATGCATGCAGTATAACACAGAGCATGCAAATTCGTGCAAGAATGTTCTTAAATGTAATGTTTGCCAGTATTACAGGCATATTCAATGGGTCTTGTCTACTCATGGTGCTGCATTTTAAAATAAAGAATATAGTAGACCATAAGTATGCTTTCGCATAATAAAACTACAAGTTCTTATTGATGCATTTAAATAAACAGTTATAAGCGTATTCTCATCAGCAGGAGCAGACTATAAGTAGCTTATGCTCTTAAATAAAGACAAATTGTTAGTTTTTCTTGTCTTAAGAGAGTGTAACCCTCTATTATTATCAGCAATATATATTGGTGATAGTCATTGCCTTCCGGGTTTTACAAGAGTATCCATTTGCTTATGCATCTATGACCATGTGATTGAATAAGTAATATATATTGTCATTAGCCTTAAGTTGCCTAATAAGATTATACTTTCATGGGACCACTTTAATATTCTTCTTTTGGAGGTCTATGAATAGACAAAGAGAAACGAATAATATCTCGCTAGCTAAGAAAACTAAAGACAAAAATTTATTTAAAATTACTACTATATATAGAGCCACTGGCAACAATATCTAAATTAGTATGAGTGAGTTTAAGACTTCGAGGAGAAGAAACTAGCTCAGTAATTTTCTCTTTTATCTTTCTCTTACAGAAGTATATCTGGCTTTATTCTTTTGGTGTTTTTCACTAAAAAGCAATCCCTGAATAAATAGCTATTTTACTGCATGCTTAAATGGGCAATGTACTTTACTTTCTTTCTGCATTCACAAATTATCCTTCAGATAGATCTTTTCAGTGAGACATCTTCATTAAATAATTGTGCAGCGATCATTTGCATCTGCTTTATATTTCTTAGTTGTATTGCGGGGTTTGCACATAAGTTACCTCAGTTACCTCATATGAGAAGTTATTTCTGAATACTATAGCAAGTATAATGGCTGCTATATAGTTTGCCATGGTCCATGCTGCATATTTAGAATTATCTAGGAATTTTGCTGTTGGAAGTAATTTTATACCGTAGTTAGAATCCTCATTAATTCTTTGTAAGATGTATGCATTAGAGTCTATGACTTCTGTTAGTGAAATTAAAATGTATTTTATGTGTTTTATGTGCTTACTAGTCACTGTGGTACTCAGAATTGTGCCGTGCATTCTTAAATCTTTTTGGATTCCTTCTTCTAAGGTGTAATATTCATCTCTGAAATTACTGTCTTCCGTGTTTATTATTTCAACATAGTTTTCCAAGAGCTGCTTAAGCTTATCTTCATGAGACTTTACATTCTCGTAGTTAAATTCGAATGGATTAATGCTAGTGAAGGATTCAGACAAATCATTCAAATCGTCTAGAGTAAAGTTTTTTCTTGCCTTTGGTTCTCTTAGATTAAAGCGTACGATCGATTTAAAATTGAATTTCATGGCATCGCATGCAACTACGCCTAATAACTTAGCCACATACAATGATCTAATGCTATGCTGGAATATATTCCTATTCTTAAGAATATACTTCTTTCTTTCTGCCATATCCATATATGGATTATACTGCTCAAATAAATCCATCTTTTCTTTTGCCTTACTTTCCGGCTTCCAAATATGTTTTAGCTTATACATATTCTTTGCCTCCAGAATTCTGTACATCTTGAGTGTCTCCATGGCCTTACTGTATCTCTTTAGATTTTTTGTTATGAGATCTTTCGAGAAAGATGCATATACACTTTCAAAGACAGATTTTATCGACTCAAACTCGAGTTTAAGCTCCTTAGCAGTATTAAGTGTTAAGAAGATCTTTTTTTTTAACTCACTCAAGGAAAGTACGTCTGTTGGGGGCAGCCATAGATCTGGGTGGTCATGTGCTAGAGAACCCACTATAAAGTCAGCTGTTTCTCTGCTTATGCAATTGAACCCCATAAAAGCAGAGGCAATTTGGGATAAATTATCACAGCGACTAAAATAGCGCATGAATGGATTTTGCATTTCATTCGGGTTCGGGTTATATACGTGTTTTTGGAGCATTTCATTAAAAAAGGGTCTCTCATCTGTTGTAGATTCTCTTTCAGGAAAGCAATGTTCCGAGCGTAAATAATGCTTTGCTTTAAAACCAAATTGAATTCCAGAAGAACTATCTTCTTCAGAACTACGACTACTTAAACTTTCTGATGAAGAAATACTTTCTGATATTGTGAAAGAGCACATATAAGCTGGCAGTAATACTAAGATAGTTAAAAGTACAATTAGAACGTATCTATTCGGGAATATTTCTGGCATAATTTTATTTTTTGAATTTTACTTTATGCAGTCTAAAATGATCTTTCTGTAGTAGATAAAAAAATGACATGTTAAATATTCTTATTAGTATACTTAAGAGAAGAATATTTTAGCAAAAAAATATTAGTGTAAAATAGAGGGTGTAATTTTACAGATATTTTATTCGTATATTTATATATGTGTGCTGCCTACTAGTTCTTGTTGTATTTGGAGCGTTCTTGGCAATTGGGATGTTTTGATATGTAGATTTGTAGATTTGCCAGAATTATTCAGATTATATCAGAGATTTAGTGGATTTCTGTTTGAGAAGTAAGTATTTTATTGCACTTGGTTTTATTTTCTTAAGAGCATGCAGCTCTTTCTCGTATTAGAAGTATTTCTGATTTGGGTTATATTTTTTGTGGGTTTTCATTGCTCTATGCACTGCATTCGATAACATCTATTATGTAGTTGGTAACAAACTGTTGGTTTTCCTTGCCTTGTGAGCATGTAACCCTTTTACTAGTTCTGCAGTGTGGATTCGTGTTGGTCATTGCCTTCCAAGCTTTGACTGTAGTCCAACACGCTACAAGGAGGTCTACTTACTTACATGTCGAGTTTGTAGTAATAACATGAAGTGTCATATTTAGATTAGCTGTCAAAGCTTATGCGTTTGTGAGTAAAACACTAATTAGCAACTGCCACTAGAAACTATAAGTGACTATGAGAAATATGTTATATCTAAGTTTAGTATGACCAAGTCTAATATTTCGAAGAGTAAAATTCAGCTTTAAGCTTAGATCCAATCACATCAAAAGCATTTCTAGCATGCCTCAGTATACTTCTATGTTTTCTTTTTCTTGAAGGAAGCTTTATGCAGAATAGTACAAGAACTTAGCTGGAAAATTAGAAGGTTCTCATACTCAGCCTAATAAGCCAATAAATGTGTTCCTCCAATTTTTAGAAAGAGACTTTATTCTTTGTGTATTTAGTTCTTTCTTACTTTTCTCTCTACTCTGCTAGCTTCCCATATTATATTTATAGCTTAATTCACAAATAAAATGTAAAGTGTCCTGCTATTTTTTTATAAAAATACGAAATATTCTCACTATTTACTTATGCATTATACACTTTAATACTATTTCTATTTTTCGAGAAGGAGCATGGAAAATACAAAAAAAGACAAAACTCAAAGACCCCTTAGTGGAAGAGTGCCACAGCCCTTGAGTTTAGCCATAGGCAATATCTAGTGTTATGTAGCACAAAGAGAACAAAATATAACCCGTATTGGATAAAAATAAGTGTTATTGCGGATAGGACACAGTAGTATATAGTATAATGTGGTCTATTTAAAAGAAGGTTACTTAAAAATACTTTATTTTATTTCTACTAGAGTTTACTAACAGACTCTGTGTTATGCATTGGTGAGAGCATAAATTGCTTGAAGGTTAGTATTGAAGCTTTTAGTTGGATTGGTTATGATCTTGCGTGTAGGTGCTTTTGGCAGTGTGATAATAAGGATGTACCAGCTTCTAGCGATTTTATTCTAATTACTGCCAACAGCTTTGTTTTTAGCCTTTGTGGAAGACTTTGGCTATGGTGCTAGTGCAGAATTATCATTATTATGGAAGAGAGCAGCTAGCATGTCATAGTGTATTCCAAGGTTTGCCTGTGTGTAGTTAAAGGTTTTTACTGTGATAAAGACAGTAGTATCCTCTTTTATATCTTCAATATCAATGCATGGAGGAAGAATATCACTTTCCCAATTTGCATGCTTGGACTTAAGGTCATCATCAATGTTAGCGCCCAAAAGCTTTCGCATTTTCTCGCACATAATTGGAACGGCAACTTCCTTGCCACTCAAAGATGTATAGATGCACAGTCCGTATGTAACTTTGTCGCTAGATAAATTCTCGCGCTGCAATATATCCAGAAGTGTTGGAGCTACCTCTTTTTTGTTTCGCAGCAGACTTTCTCTCAGAAGTTTCTGAGCCGCACTTATATGAAAGCGATAGCTTGCATACTCGCGTACGCTTTTCTTTATCTGTGTATCCCAGTCTGTAGATGGCTGACCAGTTTTTTCTGATAATTTAAGTGAGATATCTGTAACAAAGCATTCTGCAGTGCAGAATTCTTTTTCGTGTATATTCTGAACCAAAAAGTCACTGTAGTAGTAATTAATGTAGCTTCTTTTTGTTTGAGATTCATTGTTGCTTGGTGATGCGGAAGATGAGTTCTGGCTGGTTGCAGCTGTATTGATAGCCATTTCAGTAGGTTTAATTGTTTTTTTCTGAGTGGCATAATTTTTAATTATTTCGGTTCGAACACATGTTTCATTAAAAAATATATATGGGCTAATTATAGTACTGGTCAGCATAAAGTTTGTAAGAAATAAAGGAATTCGGGGTGTTTCGGAATTCGAGTCAGCAGAGATTTGAAAATCCATACACTTAAAGTAATCTGTATGTATATTCTCTTCAAAGTAGTAGAAGACTACATCACGTTTATAGCTATTCGCTACATTTAGGGTTGCATTTAATCCTTTCATTCCATTAAAAGTGAAATTCTCATCTATTAATGCCCATACTCCACTCTTTCTATTATGCCTAAATGGGTAGACATTAAAATCTGAACTCTTTTCTGGATAGGTTGACTTCAGTACAGATTTTATGTACTCTACTATATATCGAATTGAATGAGTTTCTCTTTGTATAGATCTATCTATAGAAATGTAAAAATTACAATAGGAAGGATATGGAATAGGAACGAGTTTTACGGTATGCCGGGTGTTATCAACTAGCTGCACATGATAGTGATCTTTGGAACATTGGTACGCTACATTTAAAAATAGTGGATCTTGTTGTTCTATGACCATTGAGTTGGAGTCATTGCTAGTCAAGCCTATAGTCTCATACAGGTTGTATTTTCCGAGAGTTGGCAGTACAATTGCTCTTTTTCCACGTAGTCTGAAGACACCACTCTTTGGTATGTACGGACAGTGGGACTGAAAAATACTTTTAATGCGTGCTTCTTTTTTTTCTGCTTTGCCTTCTTCACTTTTAACATCTGCCACACAGGTAAATGGTGCACATTGGTAGAACAAACAAAACACGTTATAAACAGCCCTATACACCTCCATAGTAATGCAGGTACATATAGACTCTTCGTTCACAGATAGCGCTTTAACTTCATTATACGCAATATTCATTTTGTCTGCATCATCGTTCACTAAGTAGTATAAGTACTCTATAATGCAGAAAAACCTGCTAGCCTCTGAATCAGATGTTCTTTTCATTTCTTCCATTGTCTTTGATAGTATCTCGGGGGTTATCAGAA